>NW_026008283.1:29469-49566 GCF_001458135.2 Marmota marmota marmota | reverse complement strand
TGTAGTCCTAACACTAACCCTATCCATTACACTAACCCAAACCTAAACCCTAAAACTAACCCTGTCATTACTCTAAACCTAAACCCTAACCTAACCAAACCCTAAACTTGACCCTGACCCTAAAAATAATCCTAGATATAAACCTGAATCTTACCCTAAACCTAACCCTTACACTGGACCAAGCCATAAACCTAACACTAAATCTAGCCCTAGATATAACCCTAGACCTGCCATTAGCCCTAGCGCTAATACTATCCCTAAACCTAACACAAACTCTAAACCTTATCCTAGCCATAAACCTAGCCTTAATCATAACCCTAACCCTAACTCTAGCCCTAATCCTAATACTAATACTTGCCCTAGCCCTAAACCTAGCCAAAACCACATCCTTTACCCTAAACATAACCCTAACGCTAACTCTAACCCTTGTCGTCACCCTTGCCCTATCCTTAGCCCTAGCTTTAACACAAGATCAAAACCTAACTTTAAGTCTAACCCTAACTCTATACCTAAGCTTAAAACTAGCCCTAACCCTGATGCTAATTCTATAACTAGCCCTTACCCTAGCCCTAACACTAACCCTAGATGTAATTTAGCCTATTCCTAACCGTAAACCTAACCCTAGCCCTAAGAATTACTCTGTCACACTGGCCCTATCACTCGTTCTGATCCCATCCCTTCACATAACCCTAACCCTATCCCAAATCCTAGTCCTAACCCTTGCCCTATCCTTAGCCCTAGCACTAACCTTAGATAAAAACCTAACTCTAACTCTAACCCTAAACTGAAGCCTAAGCCTAATTCTAAGACTAGCCCTAACCCTAACACTAATCCTAAAAATTGCCCTAACCATAACCCTAGCCCTAAAACCAAACCGAACCAAAGCTCTAACCCTAACCCTTAACCTAAACCAAGCCATAAACATACACCTAGCCCTAAACCCAGCCCAAATTCGAGTTTTAAGTCAAACCCTAAAACTAACCTTGACCCTTACTCTGATGATAACACTAACCTGAGGTCTAAATATCACCGTAAACCTAATCCTAAACCTAACATTAAATCTAGCCCTAAAACACAAAATTTAGCTGTAATCATAACCCTAGTACTTACATTAGCTGTAACCCTAACCCTAGCACTAACTTAACCCAAAGCTAGCCCTAATCCAAGCCCTAAACCTAGCTTTAACCCTAACCCTAACCCTACACTAGCCCTAATCATAACTATAACCTAGCACTAAACTGATCTGTAACTCTATCCATTACCATAACAATAACCATAGCCCTAATGCTAATTCGAGCCCTAATTTAAACCTTAACCTATCCCAAACCCTATTACAGAAGTTGACCCTAATAATATTCCTAGCTCTAAACCTGACACTAACTGTAACCTAACCCTTACACTAGACATATCTATAATCCTAACCATAAAACTATTTTTAACCATAATTCTGGACCTGAAATTAGCCCTTGCACGAATCATAGCTCTAACCCTATAAAAAGCCTCTAGCTCTCAACCTAGCCCTAAACCTAGACTTAATCATAACCCTAACCCTAACCACAGTACTAACACTAATTCTAACTCTCACCCTACCTCTAATCCTAGCTATAAAGCCATCCCTTAACCTAAACATTGCCCTAACTCTAAACCTAAACTCTAAACTCTAACTCTAAACTCTAACCCTAACCCTAACCATAACCTTAACCCTAACCCTAACCCTAGGCTTAAACTAAATACTAAACCTGGCCTTAATCCTAGCCCTAATTTAGCCCTATCTCTAACCATAACCCTAAATCTAGCCCGAAGACTAACTCTCGCCCCAGCCCTATCCCTAGTTAAAACCCTATCCCTTACAATACCCTAAACCTACCCATTACCTTTGCCCTATTTTTAGTTCTATCCTTAACACTAGATCTGACCCTAATTCCAAATTTAACCCTAACCCTAAGCCTAAGCCTAACACCAACACTAGTCCTAACCCTAACCCTAGGACTAAAACAAAACTGAGCATTAGCCCTAACCCTAAACCTTAACTTAAACCAAACCCTAATACTACAACTAGACTTAACCCTAGCCCTAATTTGAGTTCTAACCCTAACCTTAAATCTAATCTTGACCCTGACTCATATCTTAAAACTCACTATAGCTCTAAATACAGCCCTCACCTTAAAATAAAACCTAACAGTAACCCTAGCCATAATTAGAGTTCTAAATATAACCCTAAAACTAAGTCTGACCCTGATTCCTATTATAACACGAACCCTAGCTATAAATATCACCCTAACCTTAAACCTAACCCTAACACTAAACCTAATCCATACCCTAACACTAAAACTAACCCAAATGGTAACCCTAGTTCTTACATTAGTCATTTCCCTAACCCTAGCCCTAACCCTAGATCAAACCCTAATTCCAAATTTAACCCTAACCCTTAGCCTAAGCCTAACACTAAAACTAACCCTAACCCTAACCCTAGGTCTAAAACAAAATCGAGTATTAGCCCTAACCCTAAACATTAACTTAAACAAAACCCTAATACTACAACTAGACCTAACCTTAGACCTAACACTAAAACTAACCCTAATGGTTACCCTAGTTCTTACATTAGCCATTGTCCTAACCTTAGCCCTAACCCTAATACAAAACCTAGGCCTAATCTGAGCCCTAAACCTAGCTTTAACCCTAACTTTAACAATAACCATAGCCCTAACCCAGCTCTAAACCAATCCCTTACCAAAGCAAAACCCTAAACCTAAGGGTAACCCTAGACCTATCCCTAATCCTTAGGCTAACCAAAACACTAACTTTATTAATAGCCCTTACCCTTGCCCTCATTCTAGATCTAACCCTATCCAAAACTGTAACACTAACCCTGACTCTTATACTCACCCTACCACTAATCCTAGGTCTAATCCTAACCCTAACCATAAAAAAACCCACCATAATCCTATCCCTAGAACTAATTCTGAACTTAACTCTCAGCCTAGCCCTAACCATAGCTGAGAACCTAACCCTTACACTAAACATAACCGTAACCTTTACCCTAGTTCTAAACCTAACCCTAACTCAAGACTTAATCCTAACCATAACCCTAACCCTAAACTTAAGTCTAACTGTATCATTACCCTAAACATATCCCTTACCCTAATGCTAACCCTAGGACTAACCCTAAACATATCAGTATCCTGAAACTTATCAATTACCCTAAACCGACCTTGAACCCTAGACCTAATTTTATCATTACCCTAACCATAACCCTAAACGTAATGCTAAATCTGGGCCTAAACCTAACTGTATCCCTAATCCTAACCCTATCCATTACCTTAAACCTAACCTGAAACATAAACCTAACACTATCTTTACCCTAATCCTAACTCTAATGCTAATTGAGCACTAATATTAAACCTTAACCTTTCCAAAATACTAATCACAACCCTGACCCTAATAATACCCTTAGCTCTAAACCTGACCCTAACACTAAACCTAATCCTTACACTAGACGTAGCCATAAGCCTAACCCTAAAACAATTTTTAATCCTAACACTAGATCTGAAATTAGCCCTAACCATAATCCTAGCCCTAAACCTAGGCTTAATCCTAACATGAACCATAACCCGAGCCCTAACCAAATTCTAATCCTTGACCTAGCCCTAAACCTACCTAAAACCTCATCTTGTACTCTAAAACTAACCCTAACCCTACCCCTAACCCTCACCTTAAACCTAGGCCTAACACAAAGCCAAGTGCTAATCCTAGACTTTATTTAATCCTATCCTAACCCTAAACCTAGCCATAAGACTAACTCTAACTATTGCCCTAGCCCTAGCCCTAGTTATATCTTTAGCCTTCATCCTAACCCTATATCTAAGCCTAAGTCTACATCTAAACCTAACTCTAAATTTAACTGTAACAATAAGCATAAACCATACCCTACCACTACCCCTAACCATAATGCTAATTGTACAACTTGCCTTATCCCTAGCCCTAGCCATAAATAAAAACAAAGCCATATCCCTAATTCTAACCCTTAACCTAAACCAAACCCTAAACTTACAACTAGCCCTAAAACAAACTCTAAAGCTAACCCTGACCCTGAAACTGACCCTAACTCTTATCCTATATCTAAATGTCAACCTAACCTTAAATTAACCCTAACACTATATCTAGCCTTAACCTAACTCTAAAACTAGCCTTAACCATATTCCTAGTTTTTACATTAGTCATTTTCCTAACACTAGCCCTAACCTTAAACAAATCCTACCTCTAATTCGAGCCCTAACCCTAGCATTAACCCTAATACTAGCCCTAACCCTAACCCTAAAACTAGTCCTAAACCTAACTCTAACCCTATTCCTTACACTAAGCCAAACCTTAACCCAAATGCTAACCCTATTCCTAATCCTAATCCTTAGCTTAATTTTAACTGTAATATTTGTCTTAATCCTAGCCCTCATTCTACCTCTAAACCTAACCCTGACCCTCATCTGACCCTAAGAGTAACCCTAGGTCTAAACCTGACCCTAACCCTAAACCAAACCCTAACACTAGCCCTACTGGTAACCCTATACCTATACCTAAGCCTAACACTAGACCTAGACCCAAAGCTAATCCTAAATATAGCTATAACTCTAGTCCTAGACCTAAACAAAACCTAGCGCTAGCCCTAACAATAACGCTTAACCTAAACCAAACACTTACCCTACCCCTAGACATAGACCTAGTTTTAATTCTGGCTCTAACCCTAACCCTAGCCCTATCCCAAATACTGACCCTGATTGTAACACTGAACCTAGCTTTAAACCTGACACTAACCCAAAACCTAGACCTAACACTATACCTACCCATAACCCTAACCCTAAAACTGGCCCTAAACATAACCCTAGCTCTTACATGACCCATAGGCTTAACCTTAGCCCTAAACCTAACACAAAACTTAGCACTAATCCTAGGCCTAAACTTAGCTCTAAGCATAACCTTAAGCCTAACCCTAACCCTCAACCTATCCCTAAACTAAGCCTCACCTTAGACCCAACCCTAACTCAAAGCCTAACCTTTACACTAAACAGAACCCTAGCCCTATCCCAAACTCTAACCCTAACCCTAGCCCTAATCCTAACGTTAAACATAGCCTGAACTTTAGCTCTGAACTTATCCATTACCCTAACCCTAACACTAACAGTAAGTAAAAACCTATCCCTAACACTAAACCTAACTCTAACCATAAATGTAAACCTAGACCTAAACCTAAACCTAACCCTCTCCCTAGCCTTAAGCCTAGATCAAATACTAACCCTTACCCTAACCTAACCATAACCCTGGCCCTAAATATAACACTTACCCTAACCTTGAAACTTACCCTTAACCACACCCTAGCCCTATCCCTAAACCTAGCTCTAATCATAGACTTAATCCAAACCATAACCTAGCTCTAACCCTAGCTATAAACCTATGCATTACACTAAACATAACCCGAACTCTAATGCTAACCCTAACCCAATCGCTAAACCTAATCCATCTATTACCCTAAACCTTAACTGAAACCTAAAATAAACCCTATCCATTACCCTAACCCTAAAGCTAATTTGAGCCCTAATCCTAAACCTTAAGCTAAACCATATGGTAACCCTGAACCTGACCCTGACTCTAATAATAACCCTAGCCCTAAAGCTGACCTTTAACCTAAACTTACCTCTTACACTAGACCTAGCCATAACCTAACCCTAAAACTATCCTTAACATTAACCCTAGACCTGATATTAGCCCTAAACCTGGTCCTAGCTGCAACCCTAACAGAAACCTCAGCCTTATCTAGCCCTAAACCTAGCCTTAATCCTAATCTGAACCATAACCCTTGGCCGAATCCTAATTCTAACCCTCACCCTAGCCCTAAATCTAGCTATAACACCACCCATTCCCCTAAACTTAACCTTAACCCCAACACTAACCCTAACTCTAGACCAACCCCTTGTCCTAATCCTAACAATAACCCTAGCATTAATACTAGCCCTAATTTAGCCCTAACGCTAACACTAACCCTATCCCTAATCCTAGGAATAATTTAGCCCTAATCCTAACCCTAACCCTAGCCCTAATACTAGCCCTAATTTTTCCCTAACACTACACCTAACCCTAAGACTACTATTATGACTAATTCTAATTCTCGTCTTAGACATATCCCTAGTTCTAACCATATTCATTAACATAACCCTAACCCTCACCCTAACCCTAGCCCTAGCCTTAACCCTAGATGAAACCCTAACTCTAAATCAAACCCTAACCCAAGCCTAAACCTTAACCTAACACTAGCCCTAACTCTGATGCTAAACCATAATCTAGCCATGACCATATCCCTAATCCTAAAAAAACAAACCATATCCCTAAACCTTAACTTAAACCAAACCCTAACCATACACCTAGTACAAACTTTAGCCCTGATTTGAGTTCTAACACTAACCCTAATTATAATGCTAACCCTAAGCCTAAATCTAACACTATTCCTCACCGTAACCCTATCCATTATGCTAAATCTAACCTGAACCCTAAACCAAAGCCTATCATTACCCTAACACAAACCCTAATGCTAATTTGAGCCCTAACACTAAACCCTAACCTAACCAAAACCCTAAATCTGACCCTGACCCTAAAAATACCCCTAGCTCTAAATTTGACCCTTACCTTAAACCTAACCCTTATACTAAACATAGCAATTAACCTAACCCTAAAATTATCCCTAACTTTAACCCTAGACCTGACATTCGCCCTATCACTAATCCTAGCCTAAACATAACACAAACCCTAGCCCTCATCCTAGGCCTAATCCTAGCCTTAATCATAACTCTAATGAAACCCTAGCCCTAACCCTAATTCTAACCTTCACCCTATCCCTATCCCTAGCTCTAACCTTATCGCTTACACTAAACCTAACCCTAAGCCTAAAACTAACCCTAGGCCTAGCATAACCATAAACCTAGCCCTACTCCTAGCCCTAATTAAGCCCTATACCTAACCAAACACTAAGCCTAGCCCTAAGACTAACCCTCACTCTCACACTAGCCCTATTCCTAGTTATAACCCTATCCCTTACCATAACCCTAATCCTAGCCATAAACCAAGATCTAACCGTAGCCCTATACTTAGCCCTAGACCTAACCCTAAATCTAATCCTAAATCTAAATCTAACTTTAACCCTAAGCTTAAACCTAAGCCTAACACAAGCCCTAACCATAGCTCTACCCTAAAACAAAACTGAGCCATACACCTAATTTTAAAACTAAACCTATATCCAAAACTAACCCTACACCTAGACCTAACCCTAGCCCTAAATCCAGTCCAAACCCTAATCCTAAAACTACTCTGATCTTGAATTTGACCCTAACACTAACCATAGCTCTAAACATCACCCTAATATTATACCTAAGCCTACCACTAGACCTAGTCCTAACCCTAATCCTATAACTAGCCCAAATCATAACCCTATTCCATACATTGGCCATAACTCTAACCCTAGCCCTAACTCTAACCAAAACCTAGCCTTAATGCAAGACCTAACCCTAAATTTAACCCTAAACCTAAAACTAACACTAGCCCTAACCCTAACCCTAAACATAGCCCTAACCTAGCTCTAATCCTATCCCTTACCCTAAGCCAAAACTAACACTAATGCTAACCCTAGTCCTAAACCTAATCTTTAGCCTAACCTAAACCCTACCCTATTACTAGTCCTAACCCTAGCCCTCATTCCAGCTCTAAAAATAACCCAAACCCTAACCCTAACCCTGACACTTATTTTGACCCTAATGGTAACTGTATGTCTAAACCTGACCCTAACCCTAAACCAAACCCTAACACTAGCACTAGCAATAAACCTGTACCTAAACCTAACCCTAAAACTAGCCCTACACTTTAACCTAATCCTAAATCTAGCCATATCTATAGCCCTATACCTAAACATAAACCTAGCCCTAGCCCTAATGATAAACCTTAACCTAAAGCAAACACTAAACCTACCCACAGACCTAACTCTAGTGATAATTCTGGGTTTAACTCTAACCCTAACTATAACCTGAACACTGACCCCGACCCTAACACCCTAGCTCTAAACATTATGCTAATGTTAACCCTAACCATAACACTTGACCTAGATGTAACATTTACCCAAAAAATAGCTCTAATCATAACCCTGTTTCATACATTAGTTGTAGGCCTAACACTAGCCATAAACTAAACAACAACCTGGCCCTAATCTGAGCGCTAACCCTAGTTTTAACCCTAACCCTAAAACTAGCCCTAACCCATACCCTAACACTGGCTCTAATTCTAACTCCAAAGCTCACCCTAACCCAAAACCTAATCCTAACACTAGATCTAGCAATAACCCTAACCCTAAAACTAGCCCTAATCATAAACCTAGCTCTTACATTAACCATGGCCCTAACCCTAGTCCTAAACTAACACATAACATAGCCCTAATCCTAGGCCTAAACATAGCCATAAGTGTAACTCTAAACCTAACCCTAGCCCTAAACCCTAAGCCTCCCTTTAGACCTAACCCTAGCTCAAACCCGAATCTTTACCCTGAACATAACCCTAGCCCTATCCCAAACCCTAACCTAACAGTAGCCCTAACCCTAACCTTAACTACAGCCCTAACCATACCCTAATTCTATCCAATACCCTAACCCTAGCCCTAGTCATAACCATAACCCTAGCCCTAATCCTATCTCTAATTCTATTCATTACCCTAACCATAATCCTAACCCTAATTCTAATCCTAGGTTTAACCCTAACCTTATCATAATCCCTAAACCTACCCATTACCCTAAAACTAACCTGAACCCTAACCCTAAGCCTATTCATTACCCTAACCCTAACTCTAATCCTAATGCCAATTTGAGCCCTAATCCTAAACCTTAACCTAAACCAAACCTTAAGCCATACACTGACCTTAATAATAAACATAGTTGTAAACTTGACCCTTACCCTAAATCTAACCCTTACACTAAACCTAACCATAATTATAATATGCAACCTATCCCTAATCTTAACCCTAGACCTGACATTAGCCCTAGCCCTAATCCTAACCCTAACGCTAATACAAACACTAGCTCTCATCCTAGCCCAAAACTTAGCCTTAATTATACCCTAAACCTAATTCTAACCCTTTCCCTAGCCCTAAACCTAGTTATAACCCCATCGCTTACCCTAGACATAACCCAAACACTTACCCTAACACTAAACATAACCCAAACACTAAACATAACACAAACCCTAACCCTATCCCTAAACTTAAACCTAGGTCTAACCATAACACTAAACCTAGCTCTAATCCTAACCCTAACCCTAACCCTAGCTATAAGACTATCTATAACTCTCACCCTAGCCCGATCCCTAATTTTAACCCTATCACTTACCATAACCCTATTCCTAGCCCTAAGCCTAGAATAACCCTATCCTTAATCTTACACCTTGCCCTAACTCTAGATCTAAACCTAACTCTAAATATAACCCTAATTCTACACTTAAACCTAACCCTAACACTAGCTATAACCTTAATGCTAATCCTAAAACTAGCCCTAACCATAGGCCTAGCCATAAAACAAAACTGAGCCATAACACTAACCCTAAACTTTTTCCTAAACCAAACCCTAACCTTACATCGAGCCCTAATTCGAGTCCTAATCTTAACTCTAAAACTACCCCTGAACTTGTTTCTGACATTAACACTAACCCTAACTTTAAAAATCACCTTGAACACAAACCTTACCCTAACACTAAACCTTCTCCTTACCCTAATTCTAAAACTAGTTCTACTCATAACCCTAGATCATACATTAGCTGTAACCTTAAACCAAATGCTAACCAAAACCTAGCCCAAATCTGAGACCTAACCCTACCTTTCACCCTAACCCTACCCTAACACTAGCCCTAAACCTAACCTGAAACCTAGCTCTAACCCTAACTCTAACATTATCCTTTACCCTAAGCCAAACCCCAACCCTAATGCTAACCCTAGTCCTAAAACTAATCTTTAGTCTAACCCAAACCCTAACCCTATTACTAGTCCTAAACCTAGCCCTCATTCTTGTTATAACTATAACTCAAAACCTAACCCTAACTCTGACCCTTATTCTGACTGTAAACATAAACCAAACCCTAACACTCACCCTACCCATAACCCTATATTTAAACCAAACCCTAACACTAGCCCTAGATTAAACCTTATTTTAAATCTAGCCATATCTTTAACCAATACCTAAACAAAAACCTAGCCCTAGCTCTAGTGATAACCCTTAACCTAAGCCAAACACTAACCTTACCTCTAGATCAAATCAATCCTAATTCTGCCTCTAGCCCTAACCCTAACCCTAATCCAAACACAGACCCTAACACTAACACTAACCCTAGCTATAAAACTGACCCTAACCGAAACTTAAACCTAACGCTAGACCTAGCCATAACCGTAAACTTAACCATAGCCCTTACATTTCCATAGCACTAAAACTAGCTCTAAATCTAACACAAAACCTAGCCCTAAACCTAGGCCTAATTATAACCCAAACCGCAACCCTAAATCTAACCTAACCTTATTCCTTACCCTAAGCCTAACCCTCACGCTAACCCTAACCCTCGCCTTAGACCTAACCCTAGATAAAACCCCAAACTGAAACCTAAACATAACCATAGCCCTATCCCTAAACATAATCCTAATCCTAGCCCTAATCATAATGTTAACACTAACCCTAATACTATCTCTAAAATTATTCATTACCCTAAACCGAACCTTAACCCTAATGATAACCTTAGCTCTAATCCTAACTTTAAACATAATCCTAGACCTAACCCTAAACCTAACTCTCATCATAGCCTTAAACCTAGATAAAACCCTAACCCTTACTCTAACACTAACCCTAGCCCAAACCCTAACACTAACCCTAAACCTAAAACTACCCCTAACACTAACATGATATCTAACCCTATCCATTACCCTAACTCTAAAGATAAACTTAGCCCTAACCCTAACACTAACCATTACCTTAACCATAAATCTAACCCTAGACATAACCTAAAGCTAAACCTCACCCTAGCACTAACCCTAGCTCAAAATCTAACCTGTATCCTAAACCTAACCCCAAACCAAATCCTAGATCTAGCCCTAACCCTAACCCTAACTCTAGCCCTAATCACATCCAAAACCCTAGCCCTAAACATAGCTCTAATTCTATTCATTACACTAACAATAACTCTAACCCAAATGCTAACCCTAGGCTTAACCCTAACCCTATCATGAACCCTAACTAACCCTACCAATTACCCTAATCTTAACCTGAATCCTAAACCTAAACCTATCCATTAACCTAACCGTAATTCTAACCCTAACACTAATTTGAGCCCTAACCCTAATAATTAACCTAACATAAACCCAAAACCTGATCCTGATCCTAAAAATACACCTTACTCTTAACCTGGCCCTTACCCTAAACCTAATATTTGACCTAGACATGAAACAAATCCTATAACTATCCCTAGCCATAGCACTAAACCTGAAATTATCCCTATCCCTAAAACTTATCCTTACCCTAACACAAACCCTAGCCCTCATCCTAACACCAAATCAAGCTTTAATCCTAACACAAACCTAACCCTAGTCCTAAACTAATTATAATCATCGCCCTAGACCTAAACCTAGCTATAACCCCATCCCTTCCCCTAAACCTAACCCTAAACCTAACCCTAAACATAGCCCTAACCATAGGCCTAACCCTAATTCCAATTCTAGACATATTTCTCGCCCTAATTTAGCCTTAAACCTAACCCTAACCCTAGCCTAAAGACTAACTTTAACTCTAGCCATAGCTCTATTCCTAGTTCTAACCTTATCCTTTACCGTATCCCACACACTAGACCTAACCTTAGCCCTAACCCTATCCATAGAACTAAGCCTATAATTAACCATAACTGTAAATATACCCCTAAGCCTAAACTCACCCTATCACTAGCAATAACACTAACATTAATCATAAAACTACCCTTAACTTTAGCCTTAGCTCTAAAACATAATGAGCCATAGAACTAACCCTAACATTTAACCTAAACCAAATCCTAACCCCACATCTAGCCCTAAGCCTACCTCTAATTTGAGTCCTATCCCCAACCCTAAAACTAACCCTGAGCCTGACTCTGAACCTAACACTAATGCTAGCTCAAAACATCACTCTGAACTTAAACCTATCAAGAAAACTAGTCTTAGCCATTACTTTAACCCTAAAATTAGCCCTAACCTTAACCCTAGTTATTACATTAGCTGTATCCCTAACACTAGCCCTAATGTATTCCAAAACCTAGCCCTAATGCAAGCCCCAACCCTAGTTTTAATCCTAAGTCTAAACCTAAACCAAGTCCTAACTCTTACCCTAAACCTAACCCTAACTTTAATCCTTGCACTAACCCTAAACCTAACCCTAACCCCAACACTAACACTAAACATAGCACTAACCCTAGCTCTAACCCTATCCATTACCCTAACCCTAACCAAACCCTAATGCTAACCCTTGGCCTAACGTTAACACATTTGCTAACCCTAACCTATCCATTACGCTAAACATAACCCTAACCCTAAACCTAGCCAAACATTAAACCTAGATGTAACACTAATCCTAAAACTAGCCCTAATTGTCACCCTAATTCTTACATTAGCCATAGTCCTTTGGCTAACACAAAAACTAGCCTAGCCCTAATCCGAGCTCTAACCCTAGCTTTAACCCTAACCCTAACCCTAGCCCTAGCCCTAACCCTAGCCCTAACACTTTCCCTAACACTAGCCCTAACCCTATCCCTTTCCCTAAGCTGAACTCTAACCCTACAGCTTCCCTAGTCCTAAACCTAATTCTTTGCCTAACCCAAAACATGACTCTATTACTAGTCCTAATCCTGACTCTCAATCTATCTCTCTCAATATCCCAAATCCTAAACCTAACCCTGATTTTTATTCTGACCCTAACACTAACCATAGGTATGAACCTGACCCTAAAACAAAACCGACCCCTAACATTAGCACTACCTGTAACTCTATACCTAAACTTAACTCTAACACTAGACGTAGATCTACACTTAATCCTTCAGCTAGTGATAACTCTAGGCTTAACCCTATAGAAAAACTTAGCCCTAGCCCTAATAATAACCCTTAACTTAACCAAAACACTAACACTACCCCTAAACAAAACCCTAGTCCTAATGCTGGCCCTAACACAAAACCTAACCCTAACCCAAAAACTGACCCTTACCCTAAAAAAAAATCCCTAGCTCTAAACCCTATCCTAACAAAAAACATAACCCTAACACTAGACCTAGCCATATCACTAACCTGAAACTAGCCATCACCATAGGCCAAAACCTACCTCTAACTCTATCCTTTAGCCTAACCCTAACGCTAACTCTAGCTCTAACCCTCACACTGAATCCAACCCTAATTCTTGTCCTAGTCCAAACACTAGCTCAATCCCTAACCATTAAACTTAACCTAACCCTAACACTAACCCATGGCCTAAACCTAAACCTAACCTTAACCCTAGCCCTAATCCTAACCTTAAAACTATCCCTAACCCTAACTCTAATCCTACATATTATCCTAACCCTAACCCTAACCTTAATGATAACCCTAATCCTAACCCTAGCTATAACCCTACTCATTACTCTACCCCTAACCCTAACCCTAACCATGATGATAACCCTAGCCCTTACCCTAAATCTACCCTATCCCTAACCCTAGACATAACCATAAACCTAACCCTTCCCATAGAGCTAACATTTGCTCAAACCCTAAACATTACCGTAAACCTAACCCTCAACCTATCCCTTAACCTAACCTTAAGATGAAACCTATCTCTAACCCTAAACCTAACGCAAAATCAAACACAATCTAATACCCTAAACCTAACGATAACCCTAGCCCTAGCCTTAACACTAACCTTGACCCTATCTGTAACTATAACCTATACCTAATCCTAAAACTAATGCTTGCCCTTGTGCTAACCCTAGCTCAAACTCTAAATCCTACCCTAAACCTAAATCTAACCCTATTCTTATGCCTAATACTAACTGTAGCCCTAATACTAACCATAACCCTAGCCCTAAACCTATCAATTACCCTAAGCACAACCATAACCCGAAGGCTAACCCTAGGCTTAACCCTAAACCTTTTGCTAACTATAACCCTATCAATTACCCTACACCTAACATGAACCCTAAACCTAAACCGATCATTACCCTAACCAAACCCTAATGCTAGTTTAATCTCTAACCCTAAACCCTAACCTAAACCAAACCCAAAACCTAATTCTAACACAAGTAATACCCCTAGTTCTAATCCTGACCCTTACCCTAAACCTAACCCTTACTCTAGACCTAGCCATAAATCTAACCCTCAATCTATCCCTAACATAAGCCTAGGCCTAACACTAGCACTAGCCCTAATTCTTCCCATAACCCTAAAACAAACCCTAGCCCTCATCCTAGCCCTAAACCTAGCCTTATTATTAAACCAAACTCTATTCCTAGCCCTAACCAAAATTCTAACCTTAGACCTAGCCCTAAAACTAGCTCTAAACCCATCCCTTCCCCTAAACTTAACCCTATCCCTAAACCTAAACCTAAGCCTAAAACTAGGCCTAACCCAAACACAAATGCTAGACCTAATCCTAGCCCTAATTTAGCCCTAAACCTAACTTAACCCTAGCCCTAAGACTAACTCTAACTCTCGCCCTAGTCCTATTCCTACTTCTAACCCTAAAATTAAACCTAACCCTAACCCTTGCCATAACCCCAAACCTAACCCTAACCCTAGCCTTAATTCCTAACCATAAACCAAGCCCTCACCCTAGCTGTGACCCTAATCCTAATCCTAACCCTAATGCTAACCCTAAGATAAGCCTAAACCTATTCCTAACCCTAAACCTATAAATTACCCTAAACCTAACCTGAACCCTAAACCTAACCATATCCATAAACCTAATCCTGACCCTAATAATCTTAACTGTAAAACTATCTCTAACCATAACCCTAGACCTGATATTACCCCTAGTCCTAATGAAGCCTAACCCTTAAACAAACTCTTGCCCTAATTTTAGCCCTAATCTTAGCCTTAATGCTAACCCTAACCCTAACCATAGACCTAACATTAAATTTAACCATTGCCCTAGTTATAAAGCTAGCTATAACATCATACCTAACCATAACCATAACCATAACCATAACCCTTGCCATAAACCTAGGCTCAGCCTTAATAATAACCCTAGATTTAATCCTAGCCCTAATTAAGCCCTAATTCTAACACTAAATCTAACACTAACACTAAGACTAACTCTCGCCCTAGCCGTATCCCTAGTTCTAAGCCTATCCCTTATGATAACTCAAATCCTAGCCCTAACCCTAGCCCTAACCATAGCCCTTACCTTCTATGTAGCCCTAAAACTACATCTAACCTTAACTCTAAATCTAACCCTAACCATAAGCCTAAACCATACCCTAACACTAGCTCTAACCCTAATGCTAATTTGAAAATTAGCCCTAACTCTAGCCCTATCCCTCAAGCAAAACCAAGCCATAGCACTGACTCTAACCCTTAACCTAAACCAAATCCTAACTCTACACCTGGCCCTAACCCTAGCCCTAATTCGAGTCCTAACCCTAACACTAGAACTAATACTAACTCTGACTCTGACCCCAACACTAACCCTAGCTCTACACATCACCATATCCCTAAACCTAATTCTAAAACTAGCTCTCGCCCTAAGCATAACCCTAAAACTAGCCCTAATTATATTGCCAGTTTTTACATTAGCCATAGCCCTAAACCTAACACAAATCCTAGCCATAATCCAAGCCCTAACACTAACTTTAACCCTAACCCTAACCGTAACCCTAGTCCTAACCCTAGCTCATACCCTATTTGTTACACTTAGTCAAACCCTCACCCTATTGCTACCGTAGTCCTAACCCTAATTCTATTCCTACCCCAAACCCTAATTCTATTACTAGTCCTAACCCTAGCCCTCATTCTATCTGTAAAGTTAACCAAAACTCTAACCCTAACCCTGACCCTTATTCTGACCCTAACACTAAACCTAGAATTAAACATGACCCTAACCCTTATCCAAAACCTAACACTAGCCCTACCGGTAACCCTATACCTAAACCTAACATTAACACTAGCCCTAGACCTAAACCAAATCCTAAATATAGTGATAACCCTAGCCTTAGCCCTAACAATAACCCTTAGCCTAAACCAAACACTAACCCTAACCCTAGACCTAACCCAAGTCCTCATTCTAGACCTAACCCTAAACCTAATCCTAACCTGAAACCTGACACTTACCCTAACAAAAACTCTAGCTCTAAACCTTATCCTAACCCCAAAAATAACCCTAATACTAGAAGAACTCTAAATCTAGCCATAACCATAACTCTAGCTCTTACATTACCCATATGCCTAAGACTAGCCCTACACCTCACACAAAACCTAGCCCTAATTGCAGCCCTAAACCTAACCCTAAGCATAATTCTAACCATAACCCTAGCCCTAACTCTAACCCTAACCCTAAGCCTTGTCCTATTCCTAACCCTAGCTCAAACCCAAAAACTTACCCTAAATATAACCCTAGCCCAAAACCTAAACTTCACCCTAACCCTAGCCCTAATCCTAACTGTAACCATAGCCAAAACCCTAGCTCTAACTCTATCCTTTACACTAAACATAACCCTAAATCTAATGCTAACCCTAGCCCTAACACTAACCCTAACCCTACCCCAGCCCTGACTAACCTAACCCTCACCATAGCCCTAAACCTAGCTCAATCCCTAACCCTTACACTTAACCTAACCTTACAGTAACCCAAGGCTTAACTCTAACCCTAACCCCAGCCCTAATCCTAACCTTAAACATAGCCCTAACCCTAGCTCAAATGCTACCCATTACCCTAACCCTAAACTTAACTCTAATGATAACACCAGACCTAAATCTAAACCTATCCTAACCCTCAACATAAACCTAACCCTAGAACTAACAGTTAACCTAAACCTAACACTAAACCTAAGCTAGCTCAAACCCTAACCCTAATCCTAAACCTAAACCTAGTGCTAACCTATACCAAAACCTATCTTTAACCTGAATCTAAACATATTACCCTAACCCTAATGATAACCCTAGCCCTAACCATAACATTAACCATGACCATAACCCCAGACAAAACCCTAAATTAACCTTAGCCATAGCAAGAATCCTAGCTCAAAATCCTACAACATACCCTAAACCTAATCCTAAATGTAACCCTCGTGCTAAGCCTGACCCTAACCCAAATTCTAGCCCTAATCCTAACCATAACCCTAGCCCTAACCCTAGGTCTTACCCTATATATTACCCTAATTATAACCATAATCCTAATGCTAACCCTAGGCCTAACCCTAAACCTATCACAAACCCTTTCCATATCCATTACCTTAAACCTAACCTGAACCCTATACCTAACACTATCCATTACCCTAACACTAATTCTAACCTTAATGCTAATTTGAGCCTTAACCCTAAAACTTAATGTAACCCAACCTGAAGCCTGACCCTGACACTAATAATACCCCAGCTGTTAATCTGACCCTTTCCCTAAATGTAACAATTTAATTTGACCTAGCCATAAACCTAACCCTAAAATATCCCTAACTATAAACCTAGATCTGACATTAGTCCTAGCCCTAATCTTGCCCTAAACCTAACACAACCCTAGCCCTAATTATAGTCCTTAAATCTATCCTTAATCCTAAACCTAAACATTACCCTAGCCCTAACCCTAAAGCTAATCATAAAACTAGTCCTAACCCTAACCATAGCACTGCAAAAAAAAAAAAAAAAAAAAAAGCAACAGGCCTTAAACTTAACTTAAACCAAACCCTAGCACTACACTTAGATCGAATCCTATCCCTAATTCGAGTCCTAATCATAACCTTAAAAGTAACTCTGAACCTGACTCATATCCTAACACTCACCCTAGCTCTAAACACTACCCAAAACTTAAACTGAACCCTAACAGTAACCCTAGCTCTAACTTGAGTCCTAACCCTAACCCTAAAACTAACTGTGACCTGACTGATATCCTAAAACTAACCCTAGATTTAAATATCACCCTAACCTTAAACTTAACCCTAAAACTTGACCTACCCCTAACACTAACCCTAAAACTAACCCTTATTGTAACCCTAGTTTTTATACTGGCCATTGCCCTAACTGTAAAAAAACACACAAAATCTATCCCTAATATGAGCCCTAAACTTAGCTTTAACCCTAACCATAAACCTAACCTTAGCTCTAACCCTATCCCTTACCTAGAGCAAAACCTTAAATTTAATGGTAACCCCAGACCTATCCCCAATCCTTAGGCTATCCAAATCCTAACCCTATTAAGAGTCCTAACCCTACATCTCATTCTAGCTCTAACCCTATCCCAAACCCTTACCCAAACCCTGGCCCTTATTCTGAACATAACATAAACCCTAAACCTAAACCAAACCCTAACATAAACCCTAACCCTAAACCAAACCCTAACACTATCCCTATTTGTAAACTTATACCTAAACCCAACCCTAGCACTAGCTCTAGGCCTAAACTTAATCCTAAAACTAGCCTTAACTCTAGCTTTAGACATAAACAAAATCCGAGCCCTAGCTCTAACAAAAACCTTTACCTAACTCAAACACTAACTCTACCCCAGACCTAAACCTAGTCCTAATTCTGGCTTTAACCATAACTTTAACTCTAACCCAAACACTGACCCTGACTTTAACACTAAACCTACCTCTACACCTGAAACAAACAAACAACAACAACAAAAAAAATCTAAACCTAATTCTAGATCCAGACATAAACCTAATCCTAAAATTAGCCCTAGTAATAACTTTTGATCTTACATTACCCATAGCCCTAACCCTAGGCCTAAACCTAACACTAAACATAGAGCTCATTTTAGGCCTAAACCTAGCCCTAAGAATAACCCTAACCCTAACACTAGCTCTATACCTAACCCTAGCCCTCACCTTAGTCCTAAGAGAGCTCAAAGGCTAACTCTTACCCTAAACATAAACCTAGACCTATCGCTAACTCTCACCCTAAACCTAGCCCAAATCCTAAACTTAACCTAGCCCTAAACCTAGCTCTAAACCTACCGATTACCCTAACCCTAAAGCTAACCTTATTGATAATCCTAGCCCGAACCATAATGTTAATCCTGACCCTAACCGGAAAACTAACCATAGATATAACCCTAAAATTAACACTCAGCATACCCTAAATTTAGCTCAAACCATAAACCTAACCATAAATGTAAACATAACCATAGCTCTAATCCTAACCCTATAACTAATTCTAACTCTAAACCAAAATCTAAACCTAACCTAACCCTATCCATTACCTTAACCCTAAGCCTAACGTTAATGATAACTCTAGCCCTAAATCTAACCCTAACCCGAAACCTACCGTAATCCTATCCCTAGACCTAACCCTAAACCTAGCTGTAACCCTAGCTCAAAACCTAAGCTTTATGCTAAACATAACCCTAAACCTAAGCATAACCCTAGTTCTAACCCTAACCCTAACCCTAATTAAAGGCATATTCCTAACCATAACTCTAGTTCTAACCTAAGTTCTAAACCTATCAATTATCCTAACCATAACCCTTACCCTAAAGCTAACCCTAAGCCTAACCCTGGCCCTATCACTAATGCTAACCATATCAATTATCCTAAACCAAAACTGAACCTTAAAAAAAATCCTGAACTCTACCCTAACCTAACCTTAATGCTAATTTGAGCTGTAAACATAAATCCTTACCTAAGCCAAATCCTAACCCTAATAATTCCCCGAGCTCTAAACCTGACCCTTACCCTTAACCTAACTGTTACACTAGATGTAGCCATAAGCCTAACCCTAAAACTATCTTTATCCATAACCCTAGACCTAATATTAGCCCTAGCACTAATCCTAGCCCTAATTTAACAGTATCCCAAACCCTAACTCTAATATTAGTTCTATCACTAACTCTAACTCACACTAGCCATATCCCT
>NW_026008283.1:18829-22758 GCF_001458135.2 Marmota marmota marmota | reverse complement strand
AAATAGGCATGTACTGAAACAACTCCCCAAAATATTTGGTCAGATTTTATTGATACTGGGCAGGATTTATCTATTACCTTGCTCTACTAGGCACCCCAAGTTTGGGAATTTTATGATCAATCTCTATAAAGAGTAAAGGCTTAGTTTTAGGATTACGGTTAGGGCTAGGGTTAGAACTAATGTTCGTGTTAGAGTTATTTTTGTTAAAATTTTTTTGATACTGGTCAGGATTCATCTTTTACCTACCATTATCATGTTTCCCAGGTTGGGCATTCTCAGTTCAAGTTTCACTGTCAGGAACAGTTTGTGTTTTAAGGTTTCACTTCATCTTGACTTCTATAGGTTAAGGGTTAGAGTTAGGTCTATGGCTCGACTAGGCTAGAGTTAGGGCTAGATTTTGAATTAATGTTAGGGTTAGGGCTAGTGTTAGGGTGAGGTTTAGGCTTAGAGTTAGGATTACTTTTAGAGTTAGGGTTAGATCCAGGGTTAGGTTTAGGCTAGGATTAGTGTTATGGTAAGGGATAAGGTTAGAACTAGTGAAACGGCTAGAATGAGAGTTAGATTTAGATTTAGGACTAGGCTTAGTGTTAGGGTTTGGGTTAAAGCTAAATTAGGGCTAGGATTAGAGCTAGGGTTAGTGTTAGGGTTAGACCTAGGGTTAGGGCTAAATTTAGGATTAGCATTGGGGTTAGGATTAAGTATAGTGAACTGGGTGGGGTTATAGCTAGCTTTAGGGCTAGGGTGAGGGTTAGAATTAGGATTAGGGTTAGGGTTAGTGTTTGGATTAGGATTAAGGCTAGGTTTAGGGATAGGGTTTTTGTTAGGTTCAGCGTTAGAACTAGTGCTAGGGATAATGTCAGGTCTGCTGTTATTGTTAAGGATAGTTTTAGTATTAGGATATGGCTAGGTCTAGTGTCAAAGGTATGTTTAGGGTAAGGGTAAGTTTTAGTTATATGTATTATTAGGGTTATGTCAGGTTTAGAATTTGGTTTAGGTCAAAGTTTAGGGTTAGGGATTGAATTAGTGTTAGGTTTAGGCATAGGGTTTGGGTAATGGATATGCTTAGGCTTAGGTTTCAGTTAAGGTTTAGGGTACTGGATGGGTTAGGTTTAGCAATAGGGTTAAGGTTACCATTAGGTTAGGGTTATGTTTAGTCTAACGGATAGATTAAGAGCTAGGGTTAGGGTTAGGTAATGGTTTGGATTAAGTCTAGAATTAGAGGTAGGTTTAGGGATAAGGATACGGTTTGGTTTATGGTAAGTGTTTGGTTAGGGCTAGGGTTATGTTTAGGTTAGGGTAAGGGTTAGTGTTTGAGCTAGGCTTAGGGCTAGGGTGAGGGTTAGGTTTACTTTTAGGTCTTGGGTTATGTTTATGGTTAGGGTTTGGTTTAGGGTTCGGGTTATGGATAGAGTTTTCATTAGATTTAGTGTTAGGTTTAGGATAATGGATAATGTTATATTTAGGTTTAGGGTTAGGGTTAGGGTTAGGGTATGGATTAGGGCTAGTCTTAGGATTAGGTTTAGTGAAAGGCTTAATGTTTCAGCTAGGGTTAGGTTTATGGTGAGGTTTAGGTTTATGGTTAGGTCTTGGGTTAGGGCTAGGGTGAGGGTTAGGTTTACGTTTAGGTCTTGGGTTATGTTTATGGTTAGGTTTAGGTTTAGTGATAGGGATAGGGTTATAATTAGGATTAAGTTCAGGGTTAGATATTTGACAGGGTTAGAGCTAAAGTTCGAGCTAGGATTAATGTTAAGATAATAGCTAGGATTAGGGTTATGGTTTAGAATAGGGCTAGGGTAATGTTTATGTTAAGGGTTTGGCCTTGAGCTAGGGTTAGGTCTAAGGGAACTGTTAGTGTTAGGGTTAGTGTTAGGGCTAGGGTTAGGGTTAGGGTTATGCTTAGGGCTAAGTTTAGGCCTAGGATTATGTCTAGGTTTTGTTTTAAGTTTAGGGCTAGTGTTAGGACTATGGTTAGGGTTAGGGCTACTGTTAGGGTTAAGATTAGGGTTAAAATAGGGTTAGGTCTATGGTTATGTTTAGGGCTAGTATTAGGGTTTGGGTTATGACTAGTTCTAGAGTTAGAAATAGATTTTGTATTAGGGTCAGGTTTAGATATAGGTTATTTTTAGGGTCAGGGTCAGTGTTTTGGATAGAATTGTGGTTAGGTTTAGAGCCAGAATTAGGGCTAGTGATAGGTTTAAGGGTAGTGAAAGTGTTTAGTTTAGGTTAAAGGTTATTGTTAGGGCTAGAGCTAGGATTTTGTTTAGGTCTACGGCTAGAATTATAGCTATATTTAGGATTAGTTTTGGGTCTAGATCTAGTGTTAGGGTTAGGTATAGGTATAGGGTTATGGTAGGACTAGTGTTAGGTTTTGGTTTAGGGTTAGGGTCAGGTTTAGACCTAGGATTACTGTTAGGATCAGAATAAGGGTCAGGGTTAAGGTTAGAACTAGAATGAGGGCTAGTGTTAGGACTTGTAATACTATTAGTGTTTAAGTTAGGCTCAGGATTAGGGTTAGGACTAGGGTTAGCATTTGGGTTAGGGTTTGGCTCAGGGCAAGGGATAGCATTACAGCTAGTGTTAGGCCTAGAATTAGGGTTAGGGTTAGGGCTAGTGTTAAAGTTACAATTAGGGTTTAAGCTAGGGTTAGGACTAGAATTAGGGGTAGGATTTTTGTTAGGGTTAGGGCTAGGGTTATGACAATGACTAATGTGCAAACTAAGGTTAAGATTAGTGCTAGTTTTAGGGTTAGGGTTAAGGCTAGGTCTAGTTTTAGGGTTAATTTAAGGTTAGGGTTATGTTTAGAGCTAGGATTAGTGTTAGGATCAGTGTCAGGGTCAGGGTTATCTTTAGATTTAGGGTTAGGGCTAGCTTTAGGTTTATGTTTTGGTTTAGATTAAGGGTTAGGGTTTGGGATATGGTTTTTTTATGGCTAGGGCTAGGGGTAAGGCAAGTTTTAAGATTTGCATTATTTTTAGGGCTAGTGTTAAAGTTTGGTTTAGGATTATGTTTATGGTTAAAATTAGAGTTAGGTATAAATTTAGATTTAGGTTTAGATCTAGGTTTCGGCTAGGGCTATGGATAGAACAAGGGATAGGGCTAGGGCAAGAATTAGAGTTTGTCTTAAGGCCAGGTTTTGAGTTAGGATAGGATTAAATTAGGGTTAGAGCTAGGCTTAGTGTTCGTGTTAGGCCTAGGGTTAGGGCAAGTGTTATGGTTAGGTTTAAGATTATGATTAGGTTTAGGGTTATGGTTAGGTTTAGGGTAAGGGATTGGGTTATAGCTAGGTGTAGGGTTAGGGCTAGGGTTAGAATTATGGTTTAAACTCGGGTTATGGTTTGGGTTAGGATTAAGGCTAGGTTTAGGGCTAGGATTAAGGCTAGGTCTAATTTCAAGTCCAGATTTACAGTTAAAGATAGTTATAGGTTTAGGTTTATGGCTAAAGGGTTAGGTTTTGGGTTAGGGACAGGTTTAGACTTAAGGGTATTTTTTGGGTCATCATTGTGATTAGTGTTTGGGATAGGTTAAGTTTTAAATTTAGGGCTCAAATTAGCATAGGGTTAGGATTAGAGTAATGTTATAATCAGGTTTAGGTTTCAAGTTAGGTTTAGGGTAATAGATAGGGTTTGTATCAGGGATATTGTAAGGTTTAGGCCTAGGGTTAGCATTAAGGTTAGGATTATGGTTAGGATAATGGATAGGGTTAGAGCTAAGATTATGGTTATTATTAGTGCTAGGTTTAGGTTTAAGGTTAGGGTTAGTGTTAAAACTCAGGTTAGGGCTCTGATTAGGCTATGTTTTGGGTTAAGTTAAGGCTAGGGTTAGAGTTATGGCTAATGTAAGTACTAGGGACACAATTAGGGATAGTTTTAGGGTTAGGGTAAGGGCTAGGTCTAGTGTTATGTTTAGGGTGATGTTTAAAGCTAGGGTTA
>NW_026008283.1:9898-17252 GCF_001458135.2 Marmota marmota marmota | reverse complement strand
TGTTAGTGTTAGGGTTAGTGTTAGGGCTAGGGTTAGGGTTAGGGTTATGCTTAGGGCTAAGTTTAGGCCTAGGATTATGTCTAGGTTTTGTTTTAAGTTTAGGGCTAGTGTTAGGACTATGGTTAGGGTTAGGGCTACTGTTAGGGTTAAGATTAGGGTTAAAATAGGGTTAGGTCTATGGTTATGTTTAGGGCTAGTATTAGGGTTTGGGTTATGACTAGTTCTAGAGTTAGAAATAGATTTTGTATTAGGGTCAGGTTTAGATATAGGTTATTGTTAGGGTCAGGGTCAGTGTTTTGGATAGAATTGTGGTTAGGTTTAGAGCCAGAATTAGGGCTAGTGATAGGTTTAAGGGTAGTGAAAGTGTTTAGTTTAGGTTAAAGGTTATTGTTAGGGCTAGAGCTAGGATTTTGTTTAGGTCTACGGCTAGAATTATAGCTATATTTAGGATTAGTTTTGGGTCTAGATCTAGTGTTAGGGTTAGGTATAGGTATAGGGTTATGGTAGGACTAGTGTTAGGTTTTGGTTTAGGGTTAGGGTCAGGTTTAGACCTAGGATTACTGTTAGGATCAGAATAAGGGTCAGGGTTAAGGTTAGAACTAGAATGAGGGCTAGTGTTAGGACTTGTAATACTATTAGTGTTTAAGTTAGGCTCAGGATTAGGGTTAGGAATAGGGTTAGCATTTGGGTTAGGGTTTGGCTCAGGGCAAGGGATAGCATTAGAGCTAGTGTTAAGCCTAGAATTAGGGTTTAAGCTAGGGTTAGGACTAGAATTAGGGGTAGGATTTTTGTTAGGGTTAGGGCTAGGGTTATGACAACGACTAATGTACAAACTAAGGTTAAGATTAGTGCTAGTTTTAGGGTTAGGGTTAAGGCTAGATCTAGTTTTAGGGTTAATTTAAGGTTAGGGTGATGTTTAGAGCTAGGATTAGTGTTAGGATCAGTGTCAGGGTCAGGGTTATCTTTAGATTTAGGGTTAGGGCTAGGTTTAGGTTTATGTTTTGGTTTAGATTAAGGGTTAGGGTTTGGGATATGGTTTTTTTATGGCTAGGGCTAGGGGTAAGGCAAGTTTTAAGATTTGCATTATTTTTAGGGCTAGTGTTAAAGTTTGGTTTAGGATTATGTTTATGGTTAAAATTAGAGTTAGGTATAAATTTAGATTTAGGTTTAGATCTAGGTTTCGGCTAGGGCTATGGATAGAACAAGGGATAGGGCTAGGGCAAGAATTAGAGTTTGTCTTAAGGCCAGGTTTTGAGTTAGGATAGGATTAAATTAGGGTTAGAGCTAGGCTTAGTGTTCGTGTTAGGCCTAGGGTTAGGGCAAGTGTTATGGTTAGGTTTAAGATTATGATTAGGTTTAGGGTTATGGTTAGGTTTAGGGTAAGGGATTGGGTTATAGCTAGGTGTAGGGTTAGGGCTAGGGTTAGAATTATGGTTTAAACTCGGGTTATGGTTTGGGTTAGGATTAAGGCTAGGTTTAGGGCTAGGATTAAGGCTAGGTCTAATTTCAAGTCCAGATTTACAGTTAAAGATAGTTATAGGTTTAGGTTTATGGCTAAAGGGTTAGGTTTTGGGTTAGGGACAGGTTTAGACTTAAGGGTATTTTTTGGGTCATCATTGTGATTAGTGTTTGGGATAGGTTAAGTTTTAAATTTAGGGCTCAAATTAGCATAGGGTTAGGATTAGAGTAATGTTATAATCAGGTTTAGGTTTCAAGTTAGGTTTAGGGTAATAGATAGGGTTTGTATCAGGGATATTGTAAGGTTTAGGCCTAGGGTTAGCATTAAGGTTAGGATTATGGTTAGGATAATGGATAGGGTTAGAGCTAGGGTTAGAGCTAAGATTATGGTTATTATTAGTGCTAGGTTTAGGTTTAAGGTTAGGGTTAGTGTTAAAGCTCAGGTTAGGGCTCTGATTAGGCTATGTTTTGGGTTAAGTTAAGGCTAGGGTTAGAGTTATGGCTAATGTAAGTACTAGGGACACAATTAGGGATAGTTTTAGGGTTAGGGTAAGGGCTAGGTATAGTGTTATGTTTAGGGTGATGTTTAAAGCTAGGGTTAATTTTAGCATCAGAATCGGGGTTAGGGTTAGTTTTAGGGTTCTGCTTAAAACTTGAATTAGGGCTAGGGTTAGGGCTAGGTTTAAGTTTAGTGTGTGGTGTAGGTTAAGGGTTAGGTTTAGGCTGTGGCTCGGTTTTGTATTAGGGCTAGGGCTAGAGTTAGGGCTAGTTTTAGGAGTAGCATTAGGGTTAGGTTTAGGGTTAGTGTTAGGTTTAGGCTTAGGCTTTGCATTAGGGTTAGATTTAGAGTTAGGTTTACATCTAGGGTTAGGCTAGGGCTAAGGAAATGGCTAGGGTTAGGCTTAGGGTTAGGGCTAGGTTTAGGGTTCCAGTAAGGGATAGGTCTAGATCTAGTTTTAGGGCTAGGGAGAGAGATAGACTTAGTTTTAGGGCTAGGGTTATGGTTAGGGATAGGGCTAATCTAGGTCTAAGATTAGGGATAGGTTTTTTTTTTAAGTTAGTCCTAGGTTTAAGGGTAGGGTTATGATTAAGGCTATATTTAGGACTAATATGGGCTAAGGTTTGTGTTCTTATTAGGGCTAGGATTATATCTAGGGCTAATGTCAGATCTAGGGTTATGGTTATGGATAGTTTTAGGGTTAAGTTTTGGCTAAGTCTAATGTAAGGATTCAGTTAGGGTAAGGGTCAGATTAGAGCTAGGGGAATTATTAGTGTCAGGGTCATGGTTAGCGTTTGTTTTAGGTTTGAGTTTAGAGTTAGGGCCCAAATTAGCATTAGGGTTATGGTTAGGGTAATGATAGGGTTAGATTTACAGTTCAGGTTAGGTTTAGGGTAATTGATAGGGTTGGGGCTAGTGATAGGGTTAGGGTTAGGCCTAGGGTTAGCATTAGGGAAAAGGTTATGTTTAGAGTAATGAATACAGTTAGAGTTAATATTAGGGCTAGGGTTATGGTTAGGATTAGGTCTTGATAGGGTTAGGCCTAGAGTTAGCATTAGGGTATGGGTTATGGTTACATTAATTGATACAGTTAGAGTTAAGGTTAGAGCTAGACTTATGGTTAGGATTAGATCTTGAGTTAGTGTTAGGGTATGGGTTTGAAATAGGATTAGGGTTAGTGTTATGTTTAGTTTAAGAGTTAGGTTCTGAGCTATGATTAGAGTTAGAGCAAGGGTTATATTCAAGGTTATGTTTAGGGACAGGATTACGGTAGGTTTAGGGTTAGGGTGAGGGTTAGAGGAGTGGTTATAATTAAGTTTATGGTTAGAGTTAGGGTAATAAATTCGGTTAGATGTAGGTTTAGGGTTAGGGACAGGTTTAGATTTAAGTTTAGGGTTAAGTCTATGGTTATGTTTAGGTTTATGGTAATGTTTAGGGTTTGAGCTATGACTAGGACTATAGCGAGTATTAGTTTAGGGTTAGGTCTAGTGTTAGTTTTCTGTTTAGGGTTAGGATTATGGTTAGAGGTAAGGCTCGGGTTACAATTTGGTTTAGGATTAGGACTAGGGTAATAGGTAGGTTTAGAGCTAGGGTTAGGGCTAGGGTTAAGGTTAGAATTAAAATTAGTTTTAGGATGAGATTCAGTTTTAGTTCTCAGTTTATGTTTATAGTAAGGGTTAGGTTTTGAACTAAGGTTAGGACTAAGGCAAGGGTTAGGTTTGGGTTAGAGATAGGGTTAGGGTTAGGGTTATGCTTAGGGGTAAGTTAAGGCCTAGGATTAGCTCTAGGTTTTGTGTTAGGTTTAGGCCTAGGGATAAGGCTATGGGGAATGTAAGAGCTAGAGTTATGATTAGTGATAGCTTTAGGGTTAGGGTTATGCCAAGGTCTAGTGTTAGGTTTAGATTTTCATTTAGGATCAGATTTAGAAGTAGGTTTACTGTTAAAGGCAGAGTCATTGTTTGGGTTAGAGTTCAGGTTAAGGTTACAGCCAGAATTAGGACTAGGTTTAAGTATAGGGGTAGGGTTAGTGTTTGTGTTAGGATAAGGGTTATTGTTAGGCCTAGGACTAGGTTTTTGTTTAGGTCTAGGGCTAGAATTAAGACTACATTTAGGATTAGGTTTAGGTCCAGTGCTAGTGTTAGATTTTAGGTTTTAGTGTTAGGGTCAGGTTTAGAACTATTGTTGGTGTTATAGTCAGGATAAAGGTCAAAGTTAGCATTCGGTTTTGGGATAGGATTAGAGCTAGAATGAGGGCTAGGTTCATTACTATTAATAAGGTTAGGATTTTGGTTAGCCTATGAAATAGGGATAGGTGTATGGTTACCATTAAGGTTAGGGTTATTCATAGTGTAAGGGATATCCTTAGAGCTAGGGTTAGGGTTAGAGTTAGGGTTAAGGTTAAATCTAGGTTGAGGGCTCAGAGTAGGGCTAGTTTTTTTTGTTAGGGTTAGGGCTAATGATAGGGCAATTGCTAATGTAAGAACCAGGGTTACATTGAGGATTACTTTTACGGTTAGGTTTAGAGGTAGGTCTAGTGTTAGGGTTAAGTTTAAGGTTAGGATGATATTTAGAGCTAGGGTTAGTGTTAGGATAGGAGTCAGGGTCAGGGTTAGGGTTAGCACTCGAATTAGGAATAGGTTTACTTTTAGGTTTCAATTTAAGGTTAGGAGGGTGTATAAAGCTAGGGTGAATGTTGAGATATGAGTCAGGGTCAGGGTTAGATTTAAGGTTAGGGTTAGTACTAGAATTATGGTTATGATTAGATCTAGGTGTAGTGTTAGGTTTTGGTTGAAGTTAAGGTTTATGGTTAGGGCTATTGCTCAGTTTGTTTTAATGCAAGGGTTAGGGTTAGGGCTAGTTTTAGTTTTAGGCTTAGGCTTAGGTTTAGGGTTAGATTTCGAGTTAGGGTTAGATCTAGGTTCAGGGCTAGGACTAATGATATGGCAAGGGTTAGGGCTAGGATTAGGGTTATGGTAATGGATTGGCTTTGAACTAGGGATAGGGATAGTGTGTGACTTAAATTTAGTCTTAGGTCTAGGGTTAGGGTTAGGTTTACATATAAGTTAGTGGTATGGCCAGTGTTAGGGTTTGCTCTAGGGTTTAAGGTAAGTTTTAGACTTAGAGTTTGTGTTAGGGTCAGAATAAATGTCAGGGTTAGCGTAAGGGTTTGAAAAAGGATTAGAGCTAGAATGAGGGCTAGGGTCAGGACTATTACTATGGTTAGGATTTTGGTTAGCCTAAAGATTAGGGATAGGTCTAGGTTTACCATTAGATTTAGGGTTTCACTTAGGGAAAGGGATAGGGTTAGAGCTAGGTGTAGGGCTAGAGTTAGGGTAGGGTTGAGGTTAAAGCTAGGTTTAGGGTTTAGATTAGGGCTAGTTTTGTGTTAGGGTTAGGATTAGGGTTAGGACAATCACTAATATAAGAACTAGGGTAACAATTAGGGTTAGTTTTAGGGTTAGGGTTAGGGTTAGAGGTAGATTTAGTGTTAGGGTTAAGTTTAATTTTAGGGTGATATTTAGAGCTAGGGTTAGTTTTAGGATATTAGTCAGGGTCAAGGTTAGGGTTCAAACTCAAATAAGGGCTAGGATTACTGTTATGTTTTGGTTTTTAGTTTAGAATGCTGTTTCAAGCTAGGGTGAGTTTAGCATATGAGTTAGTGTCTGATACACTTTGAAGGTTAGGGTTAGGACTCTAATTAAGCTATGATTAGGTCTAGGTGTAGTGTTAGGGTTTGGTTTAAGTTAGGTTTAGGGTTAGGGCTATTTCTCGATTTCATTGTACTGCTAGTGGTATAGTTAGGGCTAGTTTTATGATTAGCGTTAGGATTAGGTTTAGTGTTAGTGTGAGGCTTAGGCTTAGGGTTAGGGCTAGGACTAAGGATTGGTAAAGGGTTAGATCTAGGGTTAGGGTTATGGTAAGGGATAGAATTAGAACTAGCAATAGATTAGCGTGAGAATAATTGTTAGTCTTAGGGCTAAGGTTAGGGTTAGGATTATGGATAGGGCTAAATTAGGGCTAGAATTAGGTCTATGGTTAGTGTTCAGCTTAAGCATAGAATTAGGGTTAGATTTAGGATTTAGTTTAGGGTAAGGGATAGTGTTACAGCTAGTTTTAGAGGTAAGGTGTTGTTTAGAATTAGGGTTAGGATAAGAGTTATGATTAAGGCTATTTTAGGGCTAGGATAAAGGCTAGGGTTTATTTTAGGGTTAGGGCTAGGATTAAGAGTATGGCTAATTTCAAGTCTAGAATTATGTTTAAAGATAGTTTTAGGGTTAGGATTATGGGTACGTTCAGTGTAAGGTTTAGGTTTAGGGTTAGGGTCAGGTTTAGGGTTAGGGTTATTATTAAGGTGAAGGTTTAAGTTAGGATTTGGGATAGGTTAAGGCTTAAAGTTAGGGATCACATTAGCATTAGGGTAAGGGTTTGGGTAATGATAGGCTTAGAATTAGGGTTCAAGTTAGATTTAGGAAATTGGATAGGGATAGGATTAGAGACAGGGTTAGGTTTAGGTCTAGGGTTAGCATTAGGATTAGGGTTATTTTTATGATAATGTATAAGGTTAGGGATAGGGTTATTCTTATGATTAGGGCTAGGGCTAGGGCTAGGGTTAGAGTTAGGGATAGGGTTAAAACTTAAGTTAGGGCTCTAATTAGGGCTAGGATTTGGGTTAAGTTAGTGTTAGGGTTAGGATTACAGCTAATGTAAGTACAAGGGTTATGATTAGGGCTAATTTTAAGGTTAAGATTAGGGCTAGGTTTAGTGTTAGGATTAGTGTTAGGATAAGGGTGATGTTTAGAGCTAGGGTTAGTGTTAGTGTCAGAGTCAGTGTCAGGGTTAGTTTTAAGATTCGGCTTAAAATTGAATTAGGGCTAGGGTTAGGGGTAGGTGTATGTTAAGTGTTTGGTGTATTTTAAGGTTTAGGGATAGAGCTTATGGTTCGGTTTTGTTTTAGGGCTAGAGCTAGGATTAGGGCTAGTTTTAGGATTAGTGTTAGGATTATGGCTAGTGTTAGGGTTAGGCTTAGGATTTGGTTCAGTTTTAGATTTAGAGATAGATTATGATCTAAGGTTATTGCATTGCTATGGATAGGGCAAGATTTAGGACTAAGTTTGGGGCTAGGGTTAGGGTTACTGTAATGGATAGGGTTATAAATAGTGATAGGGCTAGTGTGAGAGTTAGATTTATTCTTAGGCCTAGGGTTAGGGTTAGGTTTAGGGATAGGTTAAAATTAGGGCTAAAATTAGGGCTAGGGTTAGTATTGGGGTTAGACCTAGGGTTAGGATTAATCTAGGTTTAGGGCTAGGATAAGGACTGGGGTTTTTGTTAGAGTTAGGGCTAGGATTAGGGCTAGGGCTAATGCCAGGTATGGAGTTATGGTTGAGGAGAGGATAGTTT
>NW_026008283.1:0-8739 GCF_001458135.2 Marmota marmota marmota | reverse complement strand
TATTTGGGGATGCAGAGCCGAGTGGAGGTGGATTTTTCCCCAGAACGTGCGTGTAGAGTGCCGGTGAGAGGTAGGGAATAAAGACTTGCTGTTTGAATCTACAAGGCTGTGAGTGGCTCGTGATTTTGTGCCCAGCTATACTGCGCCAATTTCTTAATTTTAGGTGGACACAATATATTTTGTTTTTATGTGGTGCCTAAAATCAAACCCAGTGCCTCACACATGCTAGGCGAACATGCTACAACTAGAGCCACATTCCCAGCCCCAAAAGAGAGAATTTTTAATTTTTTTTTTTTTTTGGTTTTTGGTGGACACAACATCTTTTTTTAAAAAAAATATTTTTATTGGTACTGAGGATCAAACCCAGCACCCCGCACATGCCAGGCAAACACACTATGCTTTGAGCTACATCCTCAATCCCTATTACTCAGTTTTGTTTTAGTCCTCGGTTTAGGGTTAGGGCTAGTTATATGATTAGCATGAGGGTTAGGGCTAGTGTTTGTGTTAGCCTTAGGCTTAGGGTTAGGTTAAGATTTGGAGTTAGGTTTACATCTAGGGTTAGGGCTCGGTCTAAGGATAGGGCAAGGGTTATGGCTGGGTTTAGGGTTATGGTAAATGATAGGGATAGAACTAGGGATAAGGCTAGGGCAAGAGTTATAGTTAGTCTTAGGCCTAGGGTTATGGTTAGTTTCAGAGATAGTGCTAATTCAGGGAAAGGATTAGAACTAGGGTTAGTGTTCAGCTTAGGCCTATAATTAGGGCTAGGGTTAGGGTTAGGGTTAGGGTAAGGGATGAGTTATAGCTAGGCTTAGAGGTAGAGTGACGGTTAGAATTAGGATTAGGGTTAGGATTATGATTAAGGCTAGGGTTAGGGCTAGGATGAGGGCTAGGGTTTGTTGTAGTGTTAGGTATAGAATTAGGGTTAGGGATAATGTCAGGTCTAGTGTTGAAGTTAGGAGTAGATTTAGGATTAGGTCTATGTTTTAGTCTAGTGTAAGAGTAAGGTTTAGGGTAAGGGTAAGTTTTAGAGCTAGGGGTATTTTTAGGTTTAGGGTCAGGGTTATGGTTTGTATTAGGTTAAGGTTTAGGGATAGGGCTCAAATTAGCATTAGGGTTAGAGTTAGGTTTAGGATAATGGATAGGGTTAGGTTTAGGGTTCAGTATAGGTTTAGGGTAATAGGGAGATTTAGGGTTTGCAATAGGGTTAGGGTTAAGCCTAGAGATAGCATTAGGAATACAGTTACCATAAGGGTAAAATATAGCATTAGGGTTACAGTTCAGGTTACGGATAGTTAGAGTTATTGTTAGAGATAAGGCTAGGGTTATGTTTAGGCAAAAGCTTAGGCTTTGAGCTATGCTTAGGTCTAAGGTGAGGGTTAGGCTTAAGGTTAGGGCTAGGGTTAGGGTTAGGGTTTTGCTTATGGTAGGTTTAGGCCTTGGATTAGAGCTAGGTTTTGTGTTAGGTTTAGGTATAGGGTTAGTGCTACGGATAATGTAAGATCTAGGGTTCTACTTAGGGCTAGTTTTAGGGTTAGGGTTATGGCTAGGTCTAGTTTTAGGTTTAGATTTTGGTTTAGGGTCATGTTTAGAGCTAGGTTTAGTGTCAGGGTCAGTGTTCAGATTAGATTTAGGGTGAAAGCCAGAATCAGGATAAGGGTTAGGTATAGGGGTAGTGTTATTGTTTGGTTTTAATTAAGGGTTATTTTTAGGGCTAGGACTAAGTTTTTGTTTAGGTGTTGGACTAGAGTTATCACTAGATTTAGGATTAGGTTTAGGTCTAGGGGTAATGTTAGCATTAGGTTTAGGTAAAAGTTTACTGGTAGGCCTAGTTTCAGGGTTCGGTTTAGGGTTAGGGTCAGGTTCAGACCTATAACTAGTGTTATGGTCAAAATAAGGGTGAAGGTTAGGGTTAGGTTTAGAGCTAGAATGAGAGCTAGGGTTTGGACTAGTAATAGCATTAGTATTTGATTAGGCTAAGGATACAATTAGGACTAAGTTTAGCATTATGGATAGGGTTTGGCTTAGGATTAGGTAGTAGGGTTAGATCTAGGCTTAGAGCTAAGGTTAGGGTTAGGGTTAAATCTAATTTTAGGGCTCAGATTGGGGCTATTTTTGTTTGGAGGTTAGGGATAGGGTAAAGACTATGGTTAATGTAAGAACTAGGGTTATTATTAGGGTTGGTTTTAGGGTTAGGATTTGGGCTAGAAATGGTGTTTAGCTTTATGGTTATGGTGATATATAGAGCCAGGGTTAGTGTTTGGATGTGCGTCATGGTAAGCATTAGTTTTAGTCCTAGGACTCAAATTGAGCTAGGTTATGGCTAGTTGTAGGGCTAGGGTTTTGTTTAGGTTCGGTTTAGGGTTAATTTAATGGCTCAGTTTTATTTTAGGGCTAGGGCTAGGGTTAGTGTTAGTTTTAGTATTAGCAATAGCGTTCAGCTAGTGGTAGGGGGAGGTTTAGGCTTAACGTTAGGGTTAAATTTAGAGTTATGGTTAGATCTAGGGTTAGGCCTAAGATTAGGGATAGTGTTTGTGTTACAGTAAAGGACAGGTTTAGAAATAGAAATAGGGCTAGGGTGAGAGTTAGAGTTATTCTTAGAGCTAGAGTTATGTGTTTGCTTAGTGTTAGGACTAAATTAGGCCTAAATTAGTGCTAGGTTTAGTGATAGGGTTAGGCCCATGGTTAGGGCTAGAATTAGGTTTAGTGTTAGTGTTAGAGTTATGGTTAGTTTTAGGGGAAGGGATGAGGTTATGGCTAGGTTCAAGGCTAGGGCGAGGGTTCAAATTAGGGATAGGAATAGGTTGAGTGGTCAAGTTAGGGTTAAGGCTATGTTTAGGGCTAGGATGAGGGCTAGGGTTTGTGTTAGGGTTAGAGCTAGGATTAGGGCTAGGGCTAGTGTCAGGTCTAGGGTTATGGTTAGGATTAGTGTTAACTTTAGGTTTATGGCTAGGTCTAGTGGAAAGTTAGGTTGGGGGTAAATGTCAGTTTTAGAGCTAGATGTATTATTATGGTCAGTGTCCAGTTTAGGGTTTGGTTTAGGATAAGGTTTAGGGTTAGGGCTCAAATTAGCATTAAGGTTAGGGTTAAAATAATGGATAGTGTTAGATTTAGGGTTCAGGTTAGATTTAGAGTAATAAATAGGGTTAGTGTTAGTGATAGAATTAGGGTTAGGCCTTGGTTAAGCATTTGTGTTAGGCTTATGTTTAGGGTAAAGGAAAGGGTTAGTGCTAGTGTTAGGGCTTGTGTTATCATTTGGATTTTGGCTAGGTTTAGAGATAGGCCTAGGGTTAGTGTTATTGTTAAGTTTAAGTGAAGAGTTAGGGTTTGAGGTAGGGTTAGGGCTACAGTGAGGGTTAGGGATAGAGTCAGGGCTATGGTTAGGTTTAGGGTTAGAGTTATGGCTTGGGATAGCATTAGGATTAGGGTTATGGTCAAGGTAATGGATAGAGTTTGTGCTAGGATTTGTGCTATGGTTACAGGTAGGATTAGGGCTAGGTTTAGGGTTAGGTTTAGGATTAGGGCTAGGGTTATGTTTAGGGTAAGGTTTAGAATTTGAGTAGGGTTAGGGCCAGGGCCAGTATTAAGGTTAAGGTTAGTGCTAGGGATAGGGTTAAGTTTATGCTTAGGTCTAGGTTTAGGGCTAGGATTAGGGCTAGGTTGTGTGTGAGTTTAAGGGCTAGTGTTAGGTGTATGGGTAATGTAAGAGCTAGGGTTATGGTTATGCATAGATTTACAGTTTGTCTAGTGTTAGGGTTAGTTTTTGGTTAGGATAAGGTTTAAAGCTAGGGTTTGTGTTAGGGTAAGTGTCTAGGGTTAAGTCTAGAGTTATGGTTATTGATAGATTTAGGGTTATGTTTATGGTTAGATCTAGTGTAAGGGTTAGATTTAGAGTAAGGGCCAAGTTTATAGCTAGATGTATTATTAAGGTCAGGATATGGCTTACAGTTTGGTTTCGGTTAAGGTGTAGGTTTAGGGCTTTAATTAGCAATAGGGTTAGATTTAGGGTTAGGGTAATGAATAGGCTTAAGTTTAGGGTTCAGGTTAGTTTTAGGGTAATGGATAGTTTTAGGGATTGTGATAGGCTTAGGATTAAGCCTAGGGTTAGCATTAGGGTTAGGATTATGGCTAAAGTAATGGATAGGATTAGAGCTAGGGTTAGGTCTAGAGTTATGGTTAGTATTAGGGTTAGGGTTAGGGTAGTGGATATCATTAGAGCTATGGTTAGGGCTATGGTTAAGGTTAGGATTAGGNAGGCTTGGAGCTAGGGTTAGGTCTAAGGGGAGGGTTAGGGTTAGGGTTAGGGCTAGGGTTAGTTTATGGTTACACTTAGGGATAGGTTTAGGCCTAGGATTAGGGCTAGGTTTTGTGTTAGTTTAGGCCTAGGGTTAGGGCCATGGGTAGTTAAAAGCTAGGGTAATTATTAGGTCTAGTCTTAGGGTTATGGTCATGGCTAGGTGTAGTGTTAGGAGTAGGTTTTGAGTTAGGGTGAGCTTTGGAGCTAGGTTTATGTTAGGGTCAGGGTCAGTGTTAAGGTTAATTTTGGGTTTAGTGGCCAAATTAGGATTAAGGTTAGGTCTAGAAGTAGGGTTAAAGTTTGGGTTATATTAAGGGTGATTTTTAGGGCTAGGGCAAGGTTGTTGTTCATATCTAGGGCTAGAGTTATGGCTAGATTTAGGATTAGGTTTAGGTCTAGGAATAGTGTGACGTTTAGGTTTCGGTATAGGATTACTGGTAGGGATAATGTTAGGGTTTGTGTTCGGGTTTGGGTCAGGTTTAGACCTATGGTTAATGTTAGGGTCAGTATAAATTTCAGGGTTAGGATTAGAGTTTGGGTTACAGTTAGAGCTAGAATGAAGGCTAGGGTTAGGATGAGTAATAGGGTTAGAGTTTGTTTTAGGCTATGGATTAAGGTTAGGATTAAGGTTAGCGTTAGGTTTAGGGTTTGGCTTAAGGTAACAAATAGGATAATAACTATGGTTAGGGCAAGGGTTAGGGATTGGCTTATGGCTAGGGTTAGTGTTAGTGTTAAAGCTAGGGTTAGCACTCAGATTAGGGCCAGGTTTTGGGTTAGGTTAGGGCTAGTGTTAGAGCTACAGCTAATGTACGAACTAGTGTTATGATTAGGGCCAGTTTGGGGGTTAGTGTTATGGCTACTTCAAGTGTTAGAGTTAGGGTTAGTGTTAGCGTGATGTTTAGAGCTAGAGTTAGTGTTAGGGTCAGGGTCAGTGTTCACATTAGAGTTAGGTTAGGGTTAAACCCAAAATAATCATAAAGTTAGGTCTAGGGGTAGGGTTAGTGTTTGGTTAGGTTAAGGTTTATCATTAAGGCTCGGGCTAGGTTTATGTTTAGGTCTAGGGCTAGAGATATGGCTAGATTTAGGATTAGGTTTAGGTCTAAGGCTAGTGTTAGGGTTAGGTTTAGGTATAGGTTTATTGCTAGTACTAGTGTTAGGGTTCAGTTTAGGGTTAGGATCAGGCTTAAACATATGGTTACCATTATTGTCAGAATAAGTGTCAGGGTTAGGGTTAGGGTTTGAGTTATGGTTAGAACTAGAATGAGGTCTAGGGTTAGGACTAGTTATAGGGTTAGTGTTTGGGTTAGGCTGAGAATTAGGGTTAGGACTAGGGTTAGCATTAGTGTTAGGGTTGGCTAAGGGTAAGGGATAGGTTTAAAGCTAGGTTTAGGGCTATGTTTAGGGTTAGGGTTAGGGCTAGGGTCAGGTTTAGACCTACGGCTACCATTAGGGTCAGAATAAGTGTCAGGTATGAGTTATGGTGAGAGCTAGAATGAGGGCTAGATTTAGGACTAGTAATAGGGTTAGGGTTTAGGTTAGGCTAAGGATTAGGGTTAGGACTAGGGTTACCATTAGGGTTAGGGTTGGCTTAGGGTAAGGGATAGTGTTAGACCTAGGTTTAGGGCTACATTTATGGTATTGTAAGGGCTAGTGTTAGGATGAAGTTTAGGGTAAAAGCTAGGGTAAGGTTTCAGATGAGGGCTACATTTTGGTTAGAGTTAGGGCTAGGTTTAGAGTTATGGCCAATGTTTCAGTAGAGTTATGATTTGGGCCAGTAATAAGATTGGGGTTAGGAGTACTTCTAGTGTTAGGGTTAAGTTTAACGTTAGGGTGATGTTTAAAACTAGGGTTTGTATTAGGGTCAAAATTAAGGTCAAGGGTAGTTTTAGGGTTAGGGTTTGGACTCTAATTATGGTTAGCTTTAGGGCTAGGTGTAGGATTAGGTTTTGGTTTAGGTTAAGCTTTAAAGTTAGGGTTATGTCTTGGTTTTGTTTTAAGGCTAGGGCTATGGTTAGGGCTAGTTTTAAGATTAGAGTTAGGTTTAGGACTAGTGTTAGGGTTAGGTTTAGAGTTAGATTTAGAGTTAGTATTAGATCTAGGGTTAGGTCTTGGGCTAAGGATATGGCTAGCATTAGTTCTAGGTTTATAGCTAGGATTAGGGTTATGGTAAAATTTGGGTTGGAGCTAGGGATAGGGCTAGGGTGAGAGTGAGATTTCATCTTAGGGCTAGGCTTATGGTTTGGTTAGGGATAGGGCTTAATTATGGCTAGAAATAGGACTAGGTTCATGTTTATGTTTAGTCCTTGGGTTAGTTTTTAGCTTAGGGTTAGGTTTACTGTAAATGATGAGGTTAGAGTTAGGTTTAGGGCTAGGATGAAGGTTAGAATTAGGGTTAAGGCTAAAATTTTGTTATAGTTATGATTAAGGATAGGTTAAGGGCTAGGATGAGGTTTAGGGTTTGTGTTTTTCTTAGGGCTAGGATTAGTGTTAGGGCGAATGTCAGGTCTAGGCTTATGGTTAGAGATAGTTTTAGGGTTACATTTATGGCTATGTTTAGTGTAAGGGTTAGATTTAATGTAAGGGTCAAATTTAGAGCTAGGGGTATTATTAGGGTTAGGGTCATGTTTAGGGTTTTGTTTAGGTTAGGGTTTAGGGTTAGTGCTCAAATTAGCATTAGGGTTTTTGTTAGGGTAATGATAGGGTTAGGTTTAGGATTCAGGTTAAGTTTAGCATAATGAATAGGGTAATAATTAGGGTTAGATTAGGGTTAGATTTAGGCCTAGGGTTAGCATTAGAATTAGGGCTCTGTTTAGGGTAATTGATAAGGTTAGAGCTAACTTTAGGGCTAGGTTTATGGATAGGATTAGGGCTAGGGTTAGGGTTAGGTTTAGGGTTAGGGCTATGTTTTGTGTTAAGGTTAGGGCTAGGATTACAGGTAGGGCAAATGTCAGGTCTATGGGTATGTTAGGGATAGTTTTAGGGTGAGGTTTATGGCTAAGTCCAGTATAAGGGTTAGGTTTAGGCATAGGGTCAGGGTTAGAGATAGATATATTATTACGGGAATGGTCAGAGTTAAGGATTGACTTAGGTTAAGTTTTAAGATTAGGGCTCAAATTGGCATTATGGTTAGATTTAGGGTAATGATAGGGTTAGGTTTAGGGTTCAGGTTAAGTATAGGTTAATGAATAAGGTTAGGGTTAGCAATAAGGTTAGGGTTAGGCCTAGGGTTTCCATTAGGGTTATGGTTATGGTTAGGGTAATGGATAGGTTTAGAGCTAGTGATTAGGATTAGGATTCTGTCTAGGATTAGGGTAAGGGTTAGAATTAGGTTCTGGATTAGGGTTAGGTTTAAAACTTGGTTTAAGGCTCAAATAAGGGCTAGGTTTTGAATTTGGTTAGGGCTAGGGTTAGGGCTATGGCTAATGTATGAACTAGTGTTACAATTAGTGCCAATTTTAGGGTTAGGGATAAGGCGATGTTTAGAGCAAGGATTATATTTAGGGTCAGTGTCAGGGTCAGGGTTAGTTTTAGTGTTAGTTTTAGGACCCAAATTAGGGCTAAAGTTAGTGCTCGTTGTAGGGTAAGGTTTTGGTTTATGTTAAAGTTTATGGTTAGGGCTATGGCTAAGTTTTGTTTTAGGGCTAGGGCTATGGATAGGGATAGAGTTAAGGCTAGATTTTGGATTAGCATCAGGTTAGGACTAGTGTTAGAGTGAAGTTTAGGCTTAGGTTTAGGGTTAGATTTAGAGTGTGGATTGATATAGGGTTAGGACTCATGCTAGGGTTAGGTCTAGTGTTAGGGTTATAGTAAGGAATATGGTTAGAACTAGGGATAGGTCTAGGGTGAGAATTAGAGTTATTCTTATGAGTTGGCTTAGTGTGAAGGTTAGGGTTAGGGCTAAATTATGGCTAAGATTAGGACTAGGGTTAGTGTTAGGGTTAAGCCTAGATGTTGGGCTAGGGTTAGGGTTAGCACTGGGGTTAGAGTTAAGTTTAGGGGAATGGGTGGTGTTATAGCTAGGTTTAGGGCTAGGGCGAGGGGTACGTTTTCTGATAGGATTAGGGCTTGGACTCAGGCTAGGGCTAATATCAGGTCTAGGGTTATGGTTAAGGAGAGTGTTAGGTTTAGGTTATGGCTAGGTATAGTTTAAAAGTTAAGTTTAAGTTAAGGTCAGCTTTAGAGCTAGGGTTATTATTAGTGTCATGATCAGGGTCAGGGTTAGCATTTGATTTACATTAAGGTTTAGGTTTAGGGCTCGAATCAGTGTTAAGGTTAAGTTTAGAGTTAAGGTAATGGAAGGGTTTACTTTAGGTTTTAGTTAAGGATTAGGGTAATGGATGGGTTCGGTTTAGTGATCGGGTTAGGGTTAGCATTAGAATTAGTGGGGAAAGGGGGGGAAACAAGGGAGAGAATTGAACAACAGCAGATGAGGTAGAGAGGGAAGA
>NW_026008282.1:0-3706 GCF_001458135.2 Marmota marmota marmota | reverse complement strand
TATTGCTCAGAAGCCTAACCACATAAATATTGTGTTAAACAGATCTTGATTACTCTCACCAAAAGACCTAAGAGGAACAACTTAAAGTTTATTTTGGCTCATGAATTTTGGTTACAAAATCTCATAGCTCTGGGCCCAAGGTGGGAAAAAAATCAAGGAAGAAGGGCATAGCAGAGAAAGTTGCTCATTTTATGACAGTCAGAAAGCAGAAAGATCTTAAGTGCAAGAAGTCCATTCAAGATTTAATCCATCAAATGGATTAGGATACGACTCTCATAATCTAATCATTTTATCTCTGAACATTCTTACAATTGTCTCATTCGTGAGCTTTTGTATCACACCTCATACCTAATCTGTCCCTGGTCCCCAAATCTCATGCTCATTTCACAAAGAAAATCATAGTTAGTACATTTCCAAGAGTCATCATAATCTTAATGGGTCAAATGCTATCCAAAATAAGTCCAAAAGCTCATCTGGGACTCAAAGTAAACTCTTGACTATGAGCCCCTGTAAAGAGTGAGAGTTAAATATACGCAATACATAATGTCCCAAAATAAACATTTCTATTCTACAAGCAAGAAATAGGGGGATAGAAAGAAACAGTAAGAACAAAGTGAGACAAAAATCCAGCAGGCCAAAAAAGTCCTGCAGCTCCATATCCAGCACCGAGAGGGGCATATGGTATTGTAATGTTCTCTTCAAAGGGCTTGTGTGCTTCTGCCTTATGGCCTTGATAGTTGCAGCTCATATGGCCTCTTGACTTATTTCTGCTTAATTTCTGCAGCTTTTTTCAACAGACATTTAATTCTACTGCCACCTCTTAATCTTGGCAGTCTCCATTGCAAATTCAGCTTCCTTCCCACATATTTATTCATTGCCCCATTAAGGGCACATACAGCAATTTCGATCCTGCTATGCTTTGCCGGATCTCTAAGACTTTCCTTTAAAATCTCAGTGGAAGCTGTCATGACACCCTAACTCCAGCATCCTGCAGAACTAACACCATTTAGGTGATGCCAAGATTTATCAGCATCTTAATCAATAGCCAGGCACCCTAGGATAATAATAGTGGTGGCAGCCTGTGAGGCGTGCCTGAGAAGCTAAACATGCTATAACACATTCCTTGGCCCCCTGTGCAAACATGGTGCCCCCTATTGTTCCTTTTCAAAGGATTTATTTGTCTTTTACAGACTTGAGCTTGATATGGGTGGTCTTGTCAAGTACTGAGATGCCCCCAACTCATCTTTTCTGTCGTATCAGTTTAAAGAATCTAGCATCTCTTTAGTGGCAGTGTAATCTCTTTAACAACCACAACTTCCTTGGCTACACTTTTATGTGAGCTTTTCTGAACAAATTGCAAGTTTTTCAAATATTTGTCCTCTGAATTTTGCTCTTGATTATTACATTAAACTTAGCTAAAATTCCAATCAGTATATATGCCACTGCCTTTATGCTGTACTAACTTGAAATTTCCTACACCAGATTCATTATTCCATAACATTTAAATTCAGCCTCACAAAAAAATCTCAGGACTTAGTCAAAAGGTTGACCTTGATACATTGATATCGTTGATCAAATCTTTTCCTTGGTTCATAAGCTATTTCTGCAAGTGTAAATGTAAAGAATTTAAAGGAATTACCTTATAGTTAAAATGGTTGCTGTTATTAAAAATATGTCTTCTTAATACTAGAAGAATAATTTATAATTTAAGAGACATTGTCTCAATGATAAAGTGAATATGTCAAGTTGTAATGTATTTCTTAAGAATGTTAAGTCAATGATTATGGATTATTTATAAAATTTTATGGGAAAAGTGTCAATATTCCTTTTTCGGGTTAAGTAATTTAAAATATTATAATACTTTAGGTCAAATATTGTGATGTGATGTAACACAAATGAGCAGTTTTTAATGTATTAAGTTATTTGTATACAAAGCATTAACCCCCTGATTTATTTTTAGATTCTTTACTCTGTATGTATTACACAGATTTATTTTACAATTTGGCATAATAGCCAACATGCTTTTTCAATTATACATAGATATCACTTCCATGTAAATCAGTCAAAATCATACGGGCTTTGTCATCTAAAAACGTAGGTTCAATTTCTATGCTTTGCTTCTTATTAGCTGTTCATTCCAAGAAAGTTACAAAAATGTAAATCATACAACTCTTTTAAGTTGAATGTGCAAAAATATGTTTAAGAATTTCCTTTCCAGCATGAAACACATACTAACACTTCACAAAATACTTATCTCTTTCCTTTTACAACCATTTAATCTTGGTGTCTCAGTGTAAGAATACATTACAAATTGTAGGCTTTCTTTTTAATATTTTGGGGATACACTGTTTTACTATTATCATAATTCCCTTCTGTTATTTCTAGTAACTATTCATCTCATTTAAAAACTTGAACTATAGATTTTTTTTAAAAAAACTACTATTTCAATCCTTTCATTTTTCTATTGGAAGAAAGAATTACCTGTAGCCATATTAGAATACAGAAGGATCAAAGACAAGTCTCAACTTGGAAAATGAAGTTTTCTACTTGACCAGGTTCTGAAGTAAGAATTTGGCATTTTATTAATACCTACAAAGTCAGGCTTAGAAAACGTGTCCTCTTCAACACCTTCCAGAAGTTATCACACATGAAAACTTCATCAAAAGTTGATACAACTTCATCCCATCAACAGGACAAACAGATGTAGAACTATGACAATATTTCTTCTAGAATTTTAAATATGCATTTTTAAATGTATACTTTTATAACTTATTAGATCTATATATAATAAGTATATTTCCAGCACACAGAGTTCAAATATTTTAAATGTATTTTTCATCCTAGTTGTTTTTGAAGTGTTCATGCTATATTATTCCTCCTTTTATTATGATTTTTACAATCTACTTGGGAGAAAGCCCAAGTTCAGTCAGATCCCAAGATTTGTTATTCTATAGAAATTTTTAATGCTTTCACCTCTGGAATATTATAGCTCTGTTATGTTTTTTATTAAATTAGCATTCTCCCATACTATACACTTATAGGCATATAAAGTAAGATAAATTTTTAGTGAGACTATAAAACCAAACTATATATAAATATGAATAAACAAGTATTAAAATTAAATTTTTATGAAACATGAATAGTTCATCTCATCACTCAGTGATCTTAATGACACTTATGCTTACAAGTAGTAGAAGAAAGATTTTAAAAACTTGATTATGAACAGTTTCCAATTACTGAGTACAATTCCTTACTCTAGCTCCCTAAGTGCAGTTATTGGTTGCTCATATTGCTCTATAAAAATATCAAATCCTATATTCTTTGTAAAAATAGAGCTATGTAAATCAGCATAGTTTCAAATGACAAAGACCTGAATAAATGGAGGTAGAACACAAAGGGATTTAAACAGTATTTAAAATAAACACCATAATTTCTGTCTCCATAATGAAAGAGTAAATGTAGTTTTGCTTTTTCCTCTTGATAAAAACAAATAAAATTCTTGGACATTATGTAAAAAACAAACATAAAAGATTTTGATTTTGAGGTGCAAAGAAGAAGGCTGATCAGTCAGGAACTCTGGTGACACAGTGGTGATTTCTCTGGTTATTTTTTGCACTCAGATATCCTGTACATGAAATAGAAGAAAGTTGCAACCCAGAAACACTCACAATAGCAGACAAAAAAAAAAAAAAAAAAAAAAAAAAAC
>NW_026008281.1:0-3706 GCF_001458135.2 Marmota marmota marmota | reverse complement strand
TATATATATATATATATATATATATATTTACATGTATATACATATATATATCACAAAGAAATCTAAAGACTGATCATTTTATTTCAAATATCTGATACATCTTATTATTTAACTTCTACACAACTTGATATAAAAGTTTAATAAATGCATTATTTGAAAATTGCATTATATACAATTAGTATATATTAACATTTAAATATACATTGTTAATGTTATATTCTAGTAGTTTTTAAAGAATACAAACTTAAATTAATATTTAATTGGATAATAAAATGCTTTGTTGCATGTTTTACATTCCTAACTTTATTACTTTATTACCTATATTATCAATATTATTCAATTGTATTTTCATTTTATTTATATATTATCCTAATTATATATGGACATAAGGATATATGTGTGTGTGTATATATATATACACACAAATGTGTATATACACAAAATATGTAAATAGTTTATGTTTGGGATTTATAATAACACATTCATAAAAATGTTACTTTTTTATACTAATATGCAGATTTTCAAAATATTTCAAAGAACTCTCTAGGAAATAGTAGTGACCACAGACACTCAATAATTTATTTTAGGCTTTGACATAAATATCTTAGAGGCATAGGCTGTGGAGACCAAAATTTGGATTCCAAATACCATATTCATTACATTATTGTTCTGTGGCTTTCAGAAAGTTAATATTTTTTTCTTCAAATTGATATACTTTTTTATAGGTTTGTTTGGGAGAGACAAATGAGAGGACTGCAAAGAACATATCACATGGCAGGAATGTGTGTGTTGTAAAATATAATCCTCTTTCTAAAATTGCCAACATTAATTTAGCACAAAGGTTGATAGTCTGAGATCAGGCCTGTTATCACTTAACTAAAATTATTACCAATTAAGGTCTGATATATTAGATCAAGGATGACTAATGTATTTCAATTCATGTACTAATGCTGATTGATAGGTTTTAGTCTCCAGAAGTACTATATTCAAAAACATCTCAAGGCTGAATCCAGATTTATTAGTTAATAGTTTGGTGATAAAATAATAATTTTTTATTAGAAAGTGTTGTTAATTTTCTTTAGCTAAACCAAGAGTGAGTCATGAAATTATAGCTAATATTGACATAATTCTAGTCAATAATACCTAGAATTTCTAGGATTACCATAGACATAAAATAGAAGAAACACATTATTTTAAAAATATAAAAGTAAGGATTTCAGATTCAGATCGGGTTCCCTTATTCCCTGTAGGCAAAATTACTTTTTTAAAAAAAACTTTTTGGAATATAATTTTCAATTCTATACATTTTTCTACTTGTGGAGAGAGGATTTAAAGATTAGTATATATAACATTGGGATCCAGGAGTGAAAAAAGTTAGGAAAGTTGTATAAGAAATGTATATTTGTATTGTGTATGCTTCACTTCATATAATAAGGTAAATTTGTATGGATATTAAGAACAGATGCTTTTCCCATCAAATAAGGAAATTTGGTGTATTAACAAAATGTGAGCAACCAAAAGAAAACATAAAAGTCTTAAATACAACAAATGAAGGAAATAACTAAATATGAGAATGTTAAGAGGGATTCAAATCTTTGGAGGTATTCCCTGGGGAATCAGGCTAATGTTCAGTATCCATGTATCAGCAATTGGAGAACTAGAATAGCACTCCCTCTACATGTAGAGCCCTATGATGGGGCCCTTCTACTGCTAAACAAGGGGGCTGAGAACATTCCACCCTCCACTCTGTGGAATCAGGAAGAAAAATGTGTGAAGGGCAGAAAACAATAAAAGACATATAATTAACCAAATAATAAGTAAATCTAGCAATACATAAAATAACAATATATATTTATTAAAATTAAAAATTGAACAAACATTTTAAGCAATATATTGGGCTTATCTGAAGGAGAATTGGTAGCATAATTGATAAATCTGAACAATTACCCAAGAAAGCAGAATGATTAAAAAAAGCAAAGCACTAAATACCATTAAAAATCTGTGGAATGACATGAAAAGAATAGAAATTTTTATTATACTCACGGAAGTATAGAATAGATTAAAAGAGAATTTTTATGTGAAAAGGTTTTTGTTAATTTTTTCTTTTTTTTTTTTTTACTTATACATGACATTGGAGTATATTTTGACATATTTATACAAACATGGAGTATACCTTATTCTAATTAGGATCCCAGTCTTGTAGTTTTGCATGATGTGGAGATTCACTATAGTGTATACATAGGAAAATTAAGTCAGATTCAATCCACTGCTTTTCCTATTCCTGTACCCCCTACATTCCCTTATGTCTAATAGGGAATTTCTATTCTTCCCCTCCCTTCTCCCATTTTTGTGTCTTAGCATTCACATATCAGAGAGAACAACTGAACTTTTTTTGGGGGAGGCAGGGATTGGCTTACTTTGCTTAGCATAATAGTCTCCAGATCCATCCATTTACCAGCAAAAGTCATAAAGTCATTCTTTTTGTGGCTGAGTAATATTCCATTGTGCATGTATATCACATTTTCTTTATCTATTTATCTGTTGAAGAACACCTAGGTTAGTTCCAGAGATTAGCTATTGTGAATTGAGCTGCTATAAATGTTGATGTGGCTGCATCAATGTAGTATGCTGATTTAAGTTTTTGGGGGTATATACTGAAGAGTGGAATAACTGGGTCAAGTTGTGGTTCTGTTCCAAGGTGTATTGAGATTCCTTAATTTTTTTTAATAATGAAAAAAGAAATTCTAAGTTTTCAGATACAAGAAAGAAAAGAGGTACTGAACAAGATAAAAATGAATCTGGTCCATATATACCATTCTGAAACTAAACCCAATAAGATGTAAAGAAAATCTTAGAAGGTACACAGGAAAAAAAATAGCATAAAATGCACCAATATTAGTCTGAATACACACATATAAAAATGTATGTCTGTAAACAATAGGTTAATATCTCAGAAACATAAGTGAGGGTGTATCTGTCTACCCAAGAGTTGTTCTCTATCTAGTAAAGTTATTATTTAAACATGGCAAAAAAGAAAAAATAACTCTGAAACAATATCCTATCCACATACTTCAACATAAAGTCTAAAGAGTAAACTAATGTGTTCATCAGTTTGTCATCACTGTGACCAAAATACCTGAGAAGGACAAATTAAAGCAGGGAAAGTTTATATTGCCTCACAGTTTCAGAGATTTAGTCCATTGTGCTGGGCCCAAGGTAAGAGAGAATATCATTGCTGAAGGGAGTGGAGGAGTTATTCTCTTCTATTCATGGCAGTCAGGAAGCAGAGAAAGAGGGAGGAGAAAAGGGCCATAGGGAAGATATACCCTTCCAAGGCACTTCCCCTGTGACGCAACTCTTCCAGCCATCTCTTACCTGCCTGCAATTACCATGTAAGTGAGTTCATCAAAACTAAAATGGAGTGGCTATGTTATAGCCCTCACAATCCAATCATTTTACCTCCAGATATTCTTGCATTAAGACTTTTTGATGGACACCTTGCATCAAAACCTTAACAGTAAGGAACAGATGAAAGAACAACACAAATAAGTAAAACTGTACATATTTTGCTAAATAAAACAATTGGTTATATAGGTTTAAAGATAAGATGAAATTAAAATAGTTATTAAACTCTGAGTTTTAAGAATTTTAAGCCTACATATATGTATAGTTTTAAATCTTTCTCTATGTAATTATATATATATAT
>NW_026008280.1:0-3707 GCF_001458135.2 Marmota marmota marmota | reverse complement strand
GTGATATGTATATATACATATATATATATATATATATATATATATATATATATATATATATTTTTTTTTTCCTTTTGCCTTGATCCTGTAATGTAATATGATTTTTAAACTCTACCAAGATACCCATTTATGAATATAAATAACAATCTGACACTTTTTCTCTATCTGCATTATAATCCCATTACTGATAATGTATATAAAGCCTGCAAGATGTCCTTAATAGGAATAATTATAATCTCCATTTAAATTTTATTTATAATAAAAGAAAATTAGACCATTTTGTTTTATATTGATTTTGTTTTTGTTTTTGTCTTTCTCATTTGTAGTGAAGATTTTGAGGTTATTAGTTTTCCATTTAAGATGGGCCTTTTTCTGACTATGAAGTTACCTGCTGTCTGGTTTTAGTGAGCTCCTATTGAAGAGAAGTATAGTTATTTGAAATCTTTTCCACCCACTTCTACACAGCCTCATACACACATGGGCTTCCTCATTAACATCAGCTACAGGGATGGCAAGTGGTGTCATTCTGCTTTCCATCTCTTTCCAATAACATTCACCACTATTTCATGATACATTGTTCTTTTTTATAACCATTTTTCATACTAAAAGATAATTCTGTAGGTTCAAAGCAATATTAAAATTGTGAATCTCACACCAAAGATGTGTTCAGGGGCCCAACTGTGTTCTCCCTTAAGTCTTACTTTGAGTCAAAACTGAGAATTATCTATATTATATGTTTATAAAGTACTCTATCTCCTCTGCTCAGAATAATTATTGTTTTCTTCCATTGTAGCTGAAGCTAATATAAGGAACACACCCAACTAGAAAATTATACACAAGTGTCTGGATTTCTCTAGAGAATTTTGAGAGTGTCTTGCACTGCCAAATTTCAAAGAGTCTCTACCGTTACTATCTTACTTTACACTGACAATACCAAAAACAATGTCTGCAGTCTTGCAGTTGCTATAGAGAGATCTTCAGCAATGTTTCAAAAGAGTTTATGGTCAGTCATTGAAATATATTTTCTCCCACATAGGTATGCATGAAATTCTATTATATTGAGTGTTCTATTACAGAATTTCCTCAAGAAAAACAAAATATTCATCTTTTCCTCTTGGGGTAGAAAATGCTTGCACACGAGGTTATTCACTGCTTCAGAGCACCTAATCAAGTGAGCTGCCTTGTTTGGCAACTTCTTCTTAACATGTATGTGTGTGTAAATTTCTTCCCAGATAATCTCTTCCAGACAATGATGCAGCACAGAGAATCACAATGTGCTAACAACTGGGCAGGTGTTCTCATGACCTTTCCAGTGCCATGCAGATTTCCCTATAGTGACAATTGCATTCTGGCAGCAGTTAAAGCTAGATTCAGTTATGCAACAAGGCAGAGTTCAGCGGTCATTTATGAATTTTACATACAAATTCACGCACAAGAATAGTTACAAGAGTGGAGGGAAAAAAAGTGGACATTTTAATTCAGAACTAGTGTTTCAGTACCTGTCTAAAAGAATCTATTTAAAGAAAATAAAATCTCATTTGCCTTGCTCTTGCCCATTTGTTTTCTTTTATAACAAACAGATTTTGTTTTTGAACTTCAGATTCTTTTAGCAGAAATTCCACTCCAGCTACCTTCTGAATGATTTAAAGAAAAACTCAGACAAGCTGTAACATTTCTTGTGTATATAACATTTTTAAAAGCTTAATTGCATCAATAATTTAGATGAAGACAACCTATAGTAATACAAATGGCTGGGGGAAGCAAAGATAAAATGAATATCTTAAAAAAGATTTCCCAAAACAATACAGAACGTGTAGATAAACTGAAATTTCAGATAAACAACAGATTTAAATTTGTAGTAAAAATATATCACACATATTGCATGAAGCATACTTATACTTAAATAATTTTTATCATAAATTGAAATTAAACCAGATACCTCATAATTTATTTTTCTGCTAAATTTGACAACTCTACTTAATGAAGGCAAAGGAGAGATATATCTCAAAATCTTGCCAACCTGATTGCCAGTGTCACTGTATTTAAATATGGAAAGTTACTTGCCTATGTCTTCCCAGCTCCATAATATAAAATATTTAGAACAAATAAAAGAAGATGCTTCACTCAGCAGGCAGTCACCTTGCGAAATTCACTGTCACCATAGGTCACTGGGCTGGATAATTTTATGACCAATAATAACATTTGTCTGAATGCATGCTGAGAAAAGGTAATCAAATCTCACACTTTAGGGAATAAGTTGCTCAATGCAGAAATTGGGAGGGAATGACTTCCTGCACAATTGGCTGGGGGTATTATAAGGATTACAGTCATTGTCAAAGAGGCTGAAAAATCAATGCATGTGGTACTGAAACAGAATTCCACATTTAATGATGCTAGTGAAGATGATCATGATGATAAGAATAATGATGCATAGGTATTTTTGTGGGTTAATTTGGTTAATGTGAGATTTTTTTATATAATACAAACAATATGAATTTATGGGGCACATTTTTCCTTTAGGGGCCAGGAATAAGGGATAGAAAGAATTTGAGACTGTTCCCTAGCCCTCCTGTCTTGCACATGATTGTTGCCATTTTTAATTAGCTCCATCTCTACATAAGTTATCTTGGTTTTACAGTATCAGGTGGGAAAAGACCAATCATATAAAGAAAATTATTTCACAAAATTATGAAAAAGAAAAGATTGCCTGTTACTTCTAGCTATCAGGTCCAACTTTTTCTTTCCTTGTGAATCTAGAATTGTCATGCCTTCTTGGGATTTTTGTTCACAAGAAAATGCTGTGATAAAGAAATCATTCTAAAGTAAAATCAACTCCAATGAATGGAGTCCTGCAGGGGATGTATTAGATAGCAGGAGGGGAGGAATAGGAGGATTTATCCAAAAGCACAATGCCTTAGGGTAGAATTTCTAGAGCAGCTGGGGAAATTGCTGTCTTTCAGTTCTTTGTTTATATAAGATTGTCTATTTCAACTGTTTACATGTTATTATTAGTACATTTTGATAACTTAACTGTCTCTATTCAGGGTTTGATTATGTTGCATGTCATAGATAAGTCAAACTAGGCAAAAGCAATTGTTGACTTTTGATTTTGATTTTGCTCTCAATTAATATTTACCTCTGAATTATAATTCATTATCAATATATACTTTAAATCAGAAGGCAGTTTTCACAGAACCAATTACTGAGTTTAAAAGAAAAACTCTTTAGGGAAAATAGCAATTAGTAAGTTTAATATACACGTTTTCCAAATTCTCATAGATGAATATAATCTATAAAAAGTAAGTCAAAGAAAAAAAGGAAAAGCATGCATGCGTTGCAAATGAATAGAATGATCCCTGTAGACATAATCAAGCAATTATTGAACCATTAAAATAATGTAATCATTATATATATTTTTTGCTATACAATATACCAACTTATTTTTATATCAGACTATTTATTGTAAATAAGCTAAAATGCAAAATGTTCCATAACTAAAAGGTAAAACAGATAACTGTTTAGTTATAAGAAAGAAAATAATTTCTTATTTCCAACATGAAACTTTACCATTTATATATATAAACATAACATTCACATATATATGAACAAATGATACACACCCACATACATATATATACTGTGATATACATATTATATATATATATATATATATATATATATATATATATATATATATATATATATAT
>NW_026008279.1:0-3708 GCF_001458135.2 Marmota marmota marmota | reverse complement strand
AGCTCCCGAGGGTGCCTTATTTATCCTGGACCTGCTGTTGATTCAGACATAAACATCACCTACGTCCGAGTGCTCTGCAGTGACTGATTCCACCTGTACTCACAGGCTGGTGTTCCATGGCTCAAACCAATGTGGCCGTGAGGTTTATTAAAACATTGAAACGCTTCCATACTGATTGGTGAAGAGTCCTGAATGGCCCCCCGCTGCCTGCCTGACCCTGCCTCTCCTCTGACACTGTCTATACCTCCCTATTTTCCTGTCAGCTGAGCCCTCTGATCAACTCCAGCCCCGTGGACAGGGGTCCGTTCTTATTGGCTGCAGTCTGGGATATTTTTGTGGTTAAGTTTTTGAATATCATCTAGTGGATCCTGCTCTTATTTAATTTGACATTTTGGAGTTCATCATAGAGTTTTTGTGTTAATTTGGATTTTGAAAATTTGTACATCCAATTTGTACATCCAATTTGACTACTACTTCTTGGCATCCCTTGAGTTTTCCACCCCATCTTCGTCTTCTTCACTCTGTACCTGGCCCATCTGTACCCATTCTGGCATTCAGCTTTCAAATTGTTAGAGCTGTTATGTCTTCAAAAGCAGTAAAATAATGAGAATGGTGTCAGGTGCTGCTGGACACAGGGAAAGACTCATGCAAGGCCCCGTCTTCCTTGGGGGAACGCAGAGTCCACCTTCTCTTCCTCTCTGCAGAAAGGGGTGTTAGTAGTCAGCTTGGGCTGCCATAACAAGGTGCCATGATGGAGTCGCTTGAACAATAGAAGTTTATTGTCTCAGAATTCTGGAGGTTGTGAGGCTGAGATCTAGATGTCATTAGGATGTTTTCTTCTAGAAATTCTCTCCCTGGATTGTGATGCCATTTTCTCCCTTTGTCCTCACATAGTCCTCCCTCTTGTGTGTCTTTGTCCTAATCTTCCCCTTTTCGTGTGTGTGTGTGTGTGTGTGTGTGTGTGTATAATCACATATTAGTTGTATAAATTAATAGATTTCTTATGCCATTTCCATACATGCATGTATCATACATTTACCTTCCTTTCTACCCTTGGTTCCCCTCCCCTATACCTGATACCTGCTTCCTGGTTCCTAATAGTCCTTCTTTCTGGATATCTTTTTTGTTTTTTAGCTTCCACATATGAGAGAAAGCATGCAATACTTGCCTGTGTCTGAATTATTTCATTTGACAAGATCTAATTCTAGGGGGCTGCGATTGTGGCTCAGTGGTAGAGCACTTGCCTAGCATGTGTGAAGCAGTGGGTTCAGTTTCTCAGCACCACATAATAATAAATAAATAAATAAAAGTTTAAAAAAATTGATTTTTAAAATTTTATTATTTTTATTTATATATAACAACGGAATGCATTACAATTCTTATTACACATATAGAGTGCAATTTTTCACATCTCTGGTTGTATACATAGTATATTCACACCAATTCATGTCTGCATACAAGTACTTTGGATAATAATGATCATCACATTCAACCATCATTAATTACCCCCTGCCCCCTCCCTTCCCCTCCCATCCCTCCACCCTATCTAGAGTTCATCTATTCCTCCCATGCTCCCTCTCCCTATCCACTATGAGCCAGCCTCCTTATATCAAAGAAAACATTTGGCATTTGTTTTTTTGGGATTGGCTAACTTCCCTTAGCATTATCTTCTCTAACTCCATCCATTTACATGCAAATGCCATGATTTTATTATCATTTATTGCTGAATAATATTCCATTGTGTATATATGTCACCTTTTTTTATCCATTCATCTATTGAAGAGCATCTAGGTTGGCTCTACAGATTAGCTATTGTGAATTGTGGTGCTATAAACATTGATGTGACTGTGTCCCTGTAGTATGCTGTTTTTCAGTCCTTTGGGTATAGACCGAGGTAAATATTTTTTTTAAAAAAGATCTAATTCTATCCATTTTCCTGTAAATGACAGAATTTCATTTTTCTTTGAATAATGCTCCAATATATATATATATATATATATGAATATAAACACACACACACACTATATTTGCTTTATTCATGCATCTGTTGACGGGCACCTTGGTTGAGTCTATATATTATTTATTGTGAATAATGTCAGAATAAACATGGTCATTCAGCTGTCTTTTTTTATTTGCTGATTTCATTTCCTTTGAATGAATACCCAGCAGTGGTATAGCTGGGTCATATAGTAGTTCTATTTTAATTTTCTGAGGAACATCCATACTGTTTTCTGTAGATGTTGTAATTTCTTACCAACATTGTATATGGTTCCATTTCCCCAACATCATTACCAGTGTTTGTGTGTTACTTTCTTTAAAATAATAACTGTTCCAACTGGAATGATCTCCTTGTAGGTTCGATTTGCATCTGAGATGGCTAAAGATGTTGAGCACTTTCACATATATTTATTGTCAATTTGCATTTCTTCTTTTGAGAAGTGTCTATTCAGGTCATTTGTCGATTTTTAAAAATATCATTGCTTGCTTTCTGGTTGTCAACTTTTTTTCTATATTCTGGGTATTCATCTTCTGTCAGACAGATAGCTGGCAAAGACTGTCACCCATTCTCTTTGTTTCCTCTTCACTCTGCTGATTGTATTCTTTCATTCCATGCAGTCCTACTTGTTCATTCTCCCTCTGATTTCCTGAGCCGTTGGAGTCCTCACTTGGAAATCATTGCTTTTGCCGTGATCTTGAAGAGTTTCCCCTGTGTTCTCTCTAGTAGTTTGAAAGGATCCTATCTTACATTAAGGTATACTGAGTTGATTTTTGTACAGGGTGAGAGACAGGGATCTAGTTTCCATTTTCTGCAGGGGAACATCCAGTTTTCCCAGCACCATTTGTTGAAGAAGGCTGTTCTTTCTCCAATACTTTGGCACCTTTGTTGATAACTGGTCGCAGTGTGTATTTATTTCTGGCTTCTCTGTTTTGTTCTATTAGTCTACCTGTGTCTTTCTAGGCCAATACTATACTATTTTTGTTACTGTGACTCCCAGGTATAATTTGAAATCTGGTATTGTGGTGCTTCTATCAGGGCTGGTTTAGCTCTAACTTGCTTTAGCTATTCTGGGTCTTTTTTCGTATTCACTTCCTCTTACCTAATTTCTCTGGCTAAAATTTCTGGTACTATGTTGAGTTAGGGTGGTGAGAGTGGGCATCTTTGTCTTGTTCCTGCTTTCAACTTTTTTCAGTTTAATATGAGGTATAGCCTTCCCTGTGTTGAGACATGTAGTTTACATTACTATATGTAATTTATTTGGGGTTTTCATCATAAAGAGATGCTGTTTGTTGTTGTTGTTGTTATTGTTTTTGTTGTTGCTGGGGATTGAACGCGGGGCACTCCACCACTGAGCCACATCCCCAGCTCTATTTTGTATTTTATTTAGAGACAGGGTCTCACTGAGTTGTTTTTTTTTTTTTAAATTGTTAATTCTAACTTTTATTCTTATACAATTTGTAGAATAGAGTTGAAATGATTGCTATAGGTTTTAATGTTGATAAGAACTGGACTATAGTACAACTGAAATGCAGTGGTGAGCTGAGCATCTGAAGTCACAGACATGATTTTTCTATACATTTTTTTGTTTAAAGAAAATTATAATAAAGTCAGCAAGCAGTCACAGATGAAAGAACAAATAAAAAAGGTGGTTTGGATAGTTATAATGATGAGAACAAAAATATCTGTTTAACAGAGTTAAAAATGGACAG
>NW_026008278.1:0-3708 GCF_001458135.2 Marmota marmota marmota | reverse complement strand
AAGAATCAACAAATGGGACTTACTTAAACTAAAAAGTTTTTTCTCAGCAAAAGAAACAATAAGAGAGGTAAATAGGGAGCCTACATCAAGGGAACAAATTTTCACTCCTCACACTTCAGATAGAGCCCTAATATCCCAGAGTACACAAAGAACTCAAAAAATTAGACAATAAGATAACAAACAACCCAATCAACAAATGGGCCAAGGACCTGAACAGACACTTCTCAGAGGAGGACATACAATCAATCAACAAGTACATGAAAAAATGCTCACCATCTCTACAGTCAGAGAAATGCAAATCAAAACCACCCTAAGATACCATCTCACTCCAGTAAGATTGGCAGCCATTATGAAGTCAAACAATAACAAGTGCTTGTGAGGATGTGGGGAAAAGGGTACTCTTGTACATTGCTGGTGGGACTGCAAATTGGTGCGGCCAATTTGGAAAGCAGTATGGAGATTCCTGGGAAAGCTGGGAATGGAACCACCATTTGACCCAGCTATTGCCCTTCTCAGACTATTCCCTGAAGACCTTAAAAGAGCATACTACAGGGATACTGCCACATCGATGTTCATAGCAGCACAATTCACAATAGCTAGACTGTGGAACCAACCCAGATGCCCTTCAATAGATGAATGGATAAAAAAAAATGTGGCATTTATACACCATGGAGTATTACGCAGCACTAAAAAATGACAAAATCATGCAATTTGCAGGGAAATGGATGGCACTAGAGCAGATTATGCTAAGTGAAGCTAGCCAATCCCTAAAAAAAATGCCAAATGTCTTCTTTGATATAATGAGAGCAACTAAGAACAGAGCAGGGAGGAAGAGCAGGAGGAAAAGATTAACATTAAACAGAGACATGAGGTGGGAGGGAAAGGGAGAGAAAAGGGAAATTGCATGGAAATGGAAGGAGACCCTCATTGTTATACAAAATTACATATAAGATGTTGTGAGGGGAATGGGAAAAAGAAAAACAAGGAGAGAAATGAATTACAGTAGATGGGGTAGAGAGAGAAGATGGGAAGGAAAGGGAGGGGGGATAGTAGAGGATAGGAAATGCAGCAGAATACAACAGTTACTAATATGGAATTATGTAAAAATGTGGATGTGTAACTGATGTGATTCTGCAATCTGTATTTGGGGTAAAAATGGGAGTTCATAACCCACTTGAATCTAATGTATGAAATATGATATGTCAAGAGCTTTGTAATGTTTTGAACAACCAATAAAAAATTAAAAAAATAAATGAAGTCAGCCAATTCCAAAAAAACAATGCCAAATGTTTTCTGTCATATAAGGGTGGTAACTCTTAGTTGGGTTAGGAGGAACAGCATGGCAGGATGAGATTAATTCTAGGGAGGGATGGGAGGGAAAGGGAGGGGGAAGGGGATTAGCAAGGATGGTGGAATGTGATGGAAATCATTATACAAAGTACATATATGAAGACTTGAAATGAGTGTCATCATACCTTATGTACAAACAGAGATATGAAAAATTGTGGTTTATATGTGTATTAAGAATTGTAATGCAAAAAAATAGAACATATATAATGGCATAAACTGACGTGAACATACTTTATATTCAGAGATACAAAAAATTGTGCTCTATATGTGTAATAAGAATTGAAATGCATTCCAGTGTTGTCATGTATTTAAAAAAAATAAATGAATTTTTTAAAAAAGAAATAGCTTCACTAAATACAAGAGAGTCTACTTTGAATTCTATTTTATTCTGTTGATTTGCATGTCTCTTCCTAGGCGAAAAGCACACTGGCTTGAATCCTGTAGCTCTACAGTGAATTGTAAAGTCAAGCCGTCTAGATTCTCTAAAATTTCTTTGGTTCTCCTATATCTTTAACATTTTCATATAAACTTTAGAATCAACTTGTTAATTTCTGCATAAAAACATGCAGGATTCTTCCAAAATCCTATATACTCAGCAATAAAAGAGAATAAAATTATGGCATTTTCAGATAAATGGATGGTGTTGGAGAAGATAATGCTCAGTGAAGCTAGGCAAGCCCAAAGAAACAAATGCCAAATGTTCTCTCTGATATAAGGAGGCTGATTCATAGTGGGGTAGGGAGAGGGAACAAGGGAGGACTCTGGAGCAGAGGGGTGGGAGGGGAAGGGAGAGAACATGGGGTTAGAAATGATGGTGGAATGAGAAGGTCATCATTATGCCAAATACAGGTATGAAGACACGAATTGGTATGAATATACTTTGTATATGACCAGAGATGTGAACTATTGTGCTCTATATGTGTAATATGAATTGTAATGCATTCCACTGTCATAAGTAAATAAAAAAAGAAAAAAATGTGTTTTATAAGAGATCAATAAATGAGATGCTTTTTGATGTTAGAAATTCAAAATAATAGCTTTTTGTAATATGTAAGTAATCTCAAAGTCTAAAAATTATTCCAAGTACAATATCATGTGGTATATGTTTTTGTCATTTTACCCTTCTTACATACTAACATTTCTGTTGTAAGGACTCAGCTCCCTTGGAACATTTCAGCAATCATTAATGGCAAAAGCAGCTGCCACCCATAAGTTCAGAAAATGGAGATTTCCAGCAAGATGTAGATACTGTGAACGCATTGTCATATTTGGAGGTCTTAAATGCGAAGAGGTAAGATCTTTTTGGAATCACAATTTTTTCTTTTGCTATATACTTTTTTGTTATGATTTTACTTATTTAGAGATGTGTGTGTCCACACACAAACACACATTTAAATATATATAAATTTGTTGTTTGTACTCCTGGGAACTAAATTCAGGGTCTTGCACATGCCATATTTTTAGAGAGAGAGAGAGAGAGAGAGAGAGAGAGAGAGAGAGAGAGAGAGATTGATTTTTAATATTTATTTTTCAGTTTTCGGTGGACACAATATCTTTATTTAAATTTTATTTTTATGTATTGCTGAGGATCTAACCCAGCGCCCCGCGCACACCAAGCGAGCGCATTACAGCTTGAGCCACATGCCCAGCCCATCTACCCTTTCTTAAAATTGTGTTTTGAAATGGGTTCTTGCTAGATTGGTCTGGCCTTCAACTTGTGAAATTCCTGTTTCAACCCCTCAAGTAGCTGGAATTATGGGCATATGCCATCACACCTGGCTTGCCAGTACATGTTTAATAAAGTCCCACAGTTTATTTCTATAGTTTTCTTGTTAAATGTAATTCACAAACCACAAATAATACTTTTTAACTTATTTTTGTCGTTATTAGTCGGCCTGTATTTTGCTTAGTTGTGAATAAGTTTAAGGTGAGTCAATCAGTTTTCAAATATCATTTTCTTATAGTGTCTTCTTGTCTGCCATAAAAAATGCATGGCAAACTTAACCATCGTTTTCGGACATCGGAAACTTCAGGGGAAAATACACTTATTTGGAGCAGAATTGTCCTGTGTTGCCAAAAAGGAGCCAGATGGCATTCCTTTCATAATCAAAATGTGTACTTTAGAAATTGAAAAGACTGCCTTGTGTTTACAAGTATGTTGTTTACTCTTAAAACTCTAAAAACAAAATGCCTTTGTGATTTTTTTTAATGAAAAAGAGATTTTAAGAAAATCAGCACTCTCCATTTGTAATAACTAAATTTATTCACATTTATTTGGAAAATGTTAATTTATTTGACTTCAACTTGTATTTTTTAAATACTAATAAAAATTGAAGTAGATACATCAACTCTGTCTAG
>NW_026008277.1:0-3708 GCF_001458135.2 Marmota marmota marmota | reverse complement strand
CCCCTACCCTAACCCTATTTCTAAACCCAATATTATCCCTAAATCTAACCATAAACCTAACACCAACCCTAAACAAAACCCTAACACTAAACTAGTGAAAGATAAACGTAAACCTAATCCTAACTCTAGGCCTAACTCTAACCCTATCCATTACCCTAACCCTAAATTAAACCCTAACCTACCTAATACATTACCCTAAACTTAACTCTAACCCTAAAGGTAATTTGAACCCTACCCATAAACCTTAACCTAACCCAAACTCAAATCTGACCCTGACCATTATAATATCCCAAGCTCTAAACCTGAACCTTACTCTAAACCAAACTCTGACACTAGACCTAGCCATGAACCTTACCCTAAAATTATCCCTAACCATAACCCTAAACCTGATATTAGCTCTAGCCCTAATTCTTGCCATAACCCTAACATAAATGCTAGCCCTCATTCTACCCCTAAACCTAGCCTTGATCCTAAGCTAAAGCCTAACACTAGCCCTATCCCTAATTTTATCCCTCACCTTAGTTCTGAACATAGCTATAACTCCATCCCTTCCCTTAAACCTAACCCTACCCCTAACCCTAGACTTAACCCTAACACTCTCCCTAGACCTGATCCTAGTCCTAATTTCACACTAACCCTAACTCTAACATTAGCATAAAGCCTAAATCTAACAATTGCCTTAGCCCTAATCCCAGTTCTAACCCTATCTCTTACCGTAACCCTAATCCTAGACCTGATCCTAGCCCTAATTTAGACCTAACCCTAACTATAACACTAACACTAAGACTAAATCTAATAATCGCCATAGCCCTAATCACAGTTCTAAACCTGTCCCTTACCGTAACCCTAACACTTGTCCTTACATTAGAGATAACACTAGACCTAGCTCTAACCCTATATCTAAGCATAATTCTAAATCCAAACCTAACCTTAAGCCTAAACCTCACACTAACTCTAGTCCTAAACATAACACTAATCCTAAAACTAGTCCTAACCAACTCTTATCCCAAAACAAAACCGAGCCTTAGCCCTAACCCTAAACCTTAACCTAAACCAAAACCTAACCCTCTACCTAGCCCTATCCTTAGCCCTAATTCCCATCCTAACCTAACCCTAAAACTAACCGTGACCCTGATTCTGACCCTAACACTAACCCTAGCTCTAACATCACCCTAAAAATAAACCTAAACCTAAAACTAGACCGAGGCCTAACCCTAATCCTAAAACTAGCCCTAATCATAACCCTAGATCATACATTAGCCATAGCCCTAAATTTAGCCCTAACCTAACCCAAAACCTAGCCCTAATTTGAGTACTACACCTCGTTTTAATCCTAACCTTTACCCTAGCCCTAACCATTACCCTAAACCTAACTCTATCCATAAAACTCCTCTAACCCTAAACCTAACCCTAACCCTAGCCTTAATCCTAACCATAATACTAAACCTAAACCTAGCTCTAACCCTATCCATTACCCTAACAATGAACCTAATCCTAATGCTAACCCTAGGATAACCCTAACCCTATCTCTAACCCTAAACATATACATTACTCTAAACCTAACCTGAACCCTAAACCTAATCTTATGTATTGTCCTAACCTTAACTCTAACGCTAATGCTAATTTGAGTTACTAACCTAAATCTTCAATGTGATCATGACCCTAATAGTAACCCTATCACTAAACCTGACCCTAACCCTAAACCCAACCCTTACACTATAACTAGCCATAAACATCTCCCTAAAACTAACCCTAACTGTATACCTAGAACTGACATTAGCCCTAGCCCTAATCCTAGCTCTAAACCTAACACAAAAACTAGCCCTAATCATAGCCCTAAAACTAGCCTTAATACTAAACCTAACCCTAGCCCTAACTGTATTTTGATCCTCTCCCTAAACCTAGCTATAACATCATACCTTACCCTAATCCAAACACTAATGTAGCCCTAAACCTAGGCCTAGACCTCACCTTAAACGTAGTGCTAATCCTCGCACTAATTTAGCCCTAACCCTAACCCTAATCGTAGCCTTAAGACTAACTATATTTAACACCATATACCTAACCCTACCTCTAAACCTATTAATCTAAACCAAATCCCAACACTACACCCAGCCCTAACACTAGCCCTAATTCAAGTCCTAACCCTAACTCTTAATCCTAACTGTAACCCTAACTTATCCTGACCCTGACACCAATGCTAACATTAAGCCTAGCTCCAAACATACCCCTAATCCTAAACCTTAACCAAACACTAGACCTTGCCCTAAACCTAACCAGAAAACTTACTTTAATTGGAACCCTAGTTATTACATTAGCCATAGCCCTAACCCTAAAAGAAAACCTAGACCTAATCTGAATCCTAACTCTAGCTATAACCTTAACTCTAAACTTAACCTTATACTTATCCCTAACCCTAATAGAAGCCCTAACCCTAGCTATAACCCTATGTCATTTGGTTAACCTAAGCCAAACCCTCACCCTACTGCTACCCTAGTTTTAACCCTAATTTTTAGCTTATACAAACCCTAACTCTAATACTAATACTAACCCTATTGCTCATTCTATCTCTAACCCTCAACAAAACCCTAACCCTAACCCTGATCATTACTCTGACCCTAATACTAAACCTTGGTCTAAACCTGACCCTAACCCCAAAGGAAACCCTAACACTAGCCCTACCAGTAAACCAATACCTAAACTTAACCTTAATACTAGCACTAGACCTAAACCTAATACTAAATATAGCCATAACTCTAGCCCTAGCCCTAAATAAAAACCTAGCCTTAGCCCTAAATATAACTTTGAACCTAATGCAGAGACTTACCCTACCCTAGACCTAAGCCTAGCTGTCATTCTGGCCCTAACCCTAAACCCAAATGTAACCCGAACACTGGCCTCTACTATAATACAAACCCTAGCTCTAAACCTTATCTTACCCAAAACCTAACCCTAAAACTAGACCTATCCATAAACCTAACCCTAAAACTAGCCATAACAAAAACCTAGATCTTATATTACACATAGCCTTAACACTAGCCTTAAACCTCACACAAAACCTAGCCTTAATCCTAGTCCTTAACCTAGGCATAAGCATAACCCTAACCTTAACCCTAGTTGTAGCACTAACTCTAATGCTTGTCTAGTCCTAACACTAGCTCAAACTCATAAACCTAGCTCTAAACCTAACCCTAACCCTAACCTTAATCCTAACTCTAATCATAGCCCCAAACCTAGCTCTAACTCTATCAATTACCTTAAACATAACCCTAAACCTATGTTAACCCTAGCCATAGTGCTAACCCTAACCATAACCGTATCCTTGACTCTAAACTTAACCTTCATCCTAGTCTTATCTATAGATCAAACCCTAACACTTACCATAAACCTAACCCTAACACTAACCCTAGGCTGAACCCTAACCCTGGCCCTAATCCTAACCTTAACACTAGCACTAACACTAGCACTAGCCCTATTCATTACCCTGAAGATAAGCCTAACCCAAATGCTAACCCTAGGCCTAACTCTAACCATAGTGCTAACACTAACCATATACATGACACTAAACCTATCCTGAACCCTAGACCTAACCCTATCCATTACTCTAACCCTAACCCTAACACTAATGCTAATTTGAGCCCTAATCAAAACCTTAACCTAAACCAAAATCTAACCAGAACTCTCACCCTAATAATACACCAAGCTCTT
>NW_026008276.1:0-3708 GCF_001458135.2 Marmota marmota marmota | reverse complement strand
GCACTGCACTTGAGTGATCCCTCAACGGACCTCAAGGAAAGCATGTCCTATTGCATGCGGGTTTGACGTCCACGCCCCACCCTACGAAAAAAAGGCGTCGGCTGATATGGGATCAGGTCTGGGGAAGGCGCCTCCTTGGGACTGAACCATACATTGCAGCCACTTCTGCACAGTGGGATAGGACCTCTACTTTCGCCTGCATTGTTATATAAAATAGAAGGGGGAACTGTGGTAAGCCATTCTTATAGACCGTGGCCGCCATTAGAAGATGGCGCCGGCTTCCACTGTGGCCTGTGATAAACAACTCTTTTTATGGAGAGTTGGCGCGCAATCCCTTACCACCCTATGAGAGAGATCCATGTGGCGGCTTGGGATTGGGACGCGGGGGGCTTTATTAAGCTGTGCTTGGGTGTGGCGGCAAGCGGGCACTAGAAGGTGATACATGACTCAAGGCCTGAATAAACTGCTGAAAGAAGAATCCTGTGTCGTGTTTTCCCTTGCCGGCGAGGGGTCGCGACAGACATCGTCACCCTAGGTACATGTATGACTGCACCTATGTTGCGATGCTACATCACGTACAACCAGAGAAATGAAAAGTCATACTGCGATTGTGTACAATGAATTAAAATGCATTCTGTTGTCATATATACCTAAATAAATAAATAATGCTTCTTGACATTAAATATCAGATAGACCCCAATAACACTAGGGAATTTCAAAACATCCTTGTCACCAATAGATAGGACATACAAGGGTAAAAATAGACATTTTGACATAAATAATAGTATAATTGAAATTTACCTAATAACTACAGAATATTTCACCACAAAATAGCTGAATTTCACTATCTTCCCAGAAGTGCATGGAATCTTTCAATGAATCTTTGTAATTCATTGCAAATATATAAAATCCTCATATAATTCTATGCATTCTATGAGATCACAATGAAATGAAACAATAGCAAGAAAAATAAGAGAAATCACATAAATAGAACAAATACTCTTTTAAAAGAGGAGTAGATTATAAAAGAAAAGAAAGAATAAACAAAGAAATATTTGGAAACAAATCAGAATAGAAATACAACATATCAAAATCTCTGGGACATCATGAAGTTGGTTTTGAAAAAATTCATAGTACTGAGTGCCTTCACTAACAAAATAGAAAGTTTCCAAATAAATAATCTAATATTCCAACTTTCAAGGTCTTAGAAAAGGAAGAACAAACTAATTCCCAAGTAAGTAGCATATAGGAAATAATCAAGATTAGACTAAGATTAATTGAGAATAAAAAAGACATAGGACCAATGAAACAAAGTCAGCTTTTTCAAAAGATAAATAAGGCCAATAAACCATTAGCCAAACTGACAAAAAAAGGAGACAAATCAACAAAATTGTAGATGAAAAATGAGATACCATTAGCAATATTTCTGAAATCCAGAGGATCATTAGGAACTATTTTTAAAGTTTGTACTGTAATAAACTGGAAGATCTAGAAACCTTGACAAATTTCTAGACATATATGAGCTGCCAAAATTACACCAGGAAGACATCAGAACCCAAAACAGATCAATATAAAGTAATGAAATTGAAACAGCAATGAATAGCCTTCCAACAAAGAAAAACCCAGGACCAGATAGAATCCTGGCTGAGTTCTAACAGACCTTTAGTGAAGAACTAACACCAATCTTTGTCAGCCTCTTCTACAAAACTTAAAGGGGAAGGGAATACTCCCAAATATCTATGGAGCCAGTGTAATCCTGACATATTCAGGAAAGAAAATTACAGAACAATATCCCTGATGAAAATACATGTAAAAATTCTTAATGAAATATTAGCAAACAACATTCAAAAACACATCAAGAAGTTAACATACCATGAAAAAGTTGCTTTTATCCCAGGAATGTAAGGTTGGTTCAACATAGGCAAATCAATAAATGTAATTCATCACATAAATAGAATGAAGGATAAGAATCATATGAATATCTCAACAGATGCAGAAAAGGCTTTGATAAAATTTAGCACCTATTCATATTAAAAATGTTAGAGAAACTAGGCATAGAGAAAACTTACTACAACATTATAAAGGTCATAAATCACAAAACCAAAGCCAACATTATACTGTAGAAAAAAATGGAAAGCATTTTCTCTAAAATCAGGATCAAAGAAAATATGTCTAATTTTATCAATCCTATTCTATATACTTTTTGAAACTAAGGCAGAAAATCAGGCAAGAGAAGGACATTACAGGGCTATTAATAGGAAAAGAAGAATTCAAATTATCTTTTTGCTATTGACATCATCCTATATCTAGAAAACCCCAAAAAACTCCACCAGAGGACTTCTAGAGCTGGTAACAAGATCAACAATCATTAATTAACAGCTTTCCTGTACACGAAACATAATTCTGCTAAGAAAGAAATCATGAAAACTATCCCATTAAAATTAAAAAAATTAAAATGCCTGGGAATTGTTTTACTTAGCTTTTCTCACTGTGACACAAAGTGACCTGAACAATGTAGAGAAGGGAAAATGTATTTGGGGCTCAGGGTTTCAGAAGTCACAGTCCATACCCAGCTGACTCCACAGCTCTGGGCCCAAGGTGAGGCAGAACATCATGGCAGAAAGACTTGGTAAAGGAAAGTAGTTCAGAACATGGCCACCCACCAGGAAGCGGTGAGAGTGCCACTCAATAGGGAGTCCCCAAGTGACCTACCTTCTCCAAGCACACCCTACTTGACTATGATTACCACCCCACTAATCCATGTTGATGAGCATGGAAATGGTACAAATATGTTGAAAACTAATTTGGCAGTATCTTATTAAGGGCATATAAAAGGACATGTGAAGACTTTTACAGGATTTCTTAACTATCTGGATTATGGTGATTCAACATGTGTTTAATATATAGGTCAAAACTTGTCAAGTTGCACATTTTTATATGTGCAGTTTACCTTATGTCAATAATGCCTCATTAAATCTTTTGAAAACAAAAATCTGTATTGTAAGAAGAAACACTTTAGTGATTGGGATCCAGACACAGGAGAAAGCTAGAGGCTTGAGGTCTTTAATCTTATAGCAAAGAGAAGTAGTACTTGGGTTTTAAGAAAGGGGTAAGCAATATCAGAACTGAATTTTTAAAAAGTATGATTTGGTTGCAGAGAAGAACACAGTTTTAGGAAGTGTGTAGCAGGGAAAGGAGATCTAAGGTTACTACAGAATTCAGGGAGAGATAATGGTAAGCTGATCTGATCATCCTCCAGGCACCAGGGAACAACAGAGCCAAAAAAGGAGTGGGGTGCCATTCACAAAGAAAAGTGCAGTGGGGATGATCCAGGGGTGTACTTGAGAGTGTATCACACTTCTCATTATATTTTAATGCAAAGCACCTTTCTGAAATGAACAATACTGGAACACATCAGTGTTCTATGGTTCAGTGCTAAGTAATGTGTGCATCTATTACTATAGTATACATCATTATGCAAAGGTTCTACCTTCATATGATCTGCTTGGTTTTTCAACATATGCCCAAATATCCTTATAATTAGGGCACGTCACTTGAAAAGCTGTTGAGGCTATTACAGTTGGCTGTGGTTCATCAAGGTCTTCCATAGCATTTATTTCTTTTTTGACCTATAAAACAATAATCCAATATCAAAATTTACACCAAATACATATAACATATACTCAATACATACAGGTGACAATTATC
>NW_026008275.1:0-3708 GCF_001458135.2 Marmota marmota marmota | reverse complement strand
GAGGAGGAGGAGGAAGAAAGCTTCATAACAAACACATGCATGTAATGGCCTCAATTGGAAGGTATAGAGGTAAAAGGTGCAGACTGATGTAATTTCATATAAAAGTGGAGTCTGTAATTCTAAATGCACAAGAAACTGCACATAAACAGCACACTCTATTTGGTAAAGTTGTCCCCTATGCGGATAGAGGTAAACAGTTCTGAAGCCCTTACACATTATAATTTAACAATTGAGGAAACTGATGGCAGATACTAGGAGCCTGGTTTCTCAAGGAGTAGAAGATTATTCACAATCAAGATCTACCATTATTCTTACAGTTTAGATATTAGCTGTCCCCCAAAAGCTCTTGTGTTAATGTAAGAATATTCAAAGACAAAAGGATTGGATTACGAGAGCAGTAACCTAATCAGCCCACTTAGTTTTAAGAGGTATTAACTTAAGCAATGGGGGCATGGCTGGAGGTTACCCTGGAAGGGTTTATCATTCCTGTCAGCCCCTTCCCCTTTCTCCCTCTGCTTCCTGGCCATCACGACTGGAGTAACACTCCTCCGCCATGCCCCTGTACCTTGATGGTCTGCCTCATTGTGGGCCCAGAACAATGGAGGTGGTCATCGTTGGATGGGTTGAACCTCTAAAAGTGTGAATGGATTTTTCTCTTCAGGGGTTATTTTTCCCATTTTTATTTTTCTAAGTTGTTCTTGTCAGATATTTTGGTTATAGTAACAAAAGACTGACTAATAACTATCCATATGATACTGAGTTAGAGGTAGGAGTATCCATATAAATTTATGTTCAATTTAATACAGATGCAGGGGGAGGAAGAGAGAGATGAATAGGTTAGTCCATCTACATCTGTTTCCTCATTCTGATGAAAGGGCCCCCAAATAGTGACACCCCACTAGCAATAAGTACCATCAAATACTCATTTTTTTTTTTTTTTGGTTTGGTAGCAGACAAATTAAGTTTCCCCCAAGAAGTCCACATCCTAATCTTTAGAAACTTATGGATAAGTTAGGTAAACAGACTAATGGGGAATCCAGGGTGTAGATGGAATTAAATTTGCTAATCAAACAACCTTGGGATGAGGAGATTTTGATGAATTATGTGGGTGGGTCCAGAGTAAAGAGAAAGGTCCTCATAAGTAAAGAAATGGGTAGAAGAAGACTCAATTGCAGACTAATGCAATGTGAGACTCAAACAGTCTTTGGGGAACTTTGCAGATGGAAAGGAACTACAAGAAAAGGGGTGCAGTGCAGATCACCTCTAGAAGCTGGAGAAGGAAGAGAAGAAAGGATTTTCCATGATGGAAAGTCATATCATACCTTTGATAAGACATAATGATAATGGCACTCTGACCTCTGTGATCTTCCTCCTCAAAACCCATTAACCCACTAATGTGACATTCTACAGAATTGCTAATCAGGTAGTACTCAAAACTGCCAAGTAAGCCAGGGGTACAGTGACACACACCTGTAATCCCAGCAGCTCAGGAGGCTGAGGAAGAAGGAGTTCAAAGCCAGCCTCAGCAAAAGTGAGGTGCTAAGCAACTCAGAGAGATCCTGTCTCTAATAAAATACAAAATAGGGCTGAGGATGTGGCTCAGTGGTTGAGTGCCCCTGAGTTCAATCCCTGGTACACCCCCCCAAAAAAAAAGAAAACAAAAACTGCCAAGTGAAAAACAAATTCTGAGAACTTTTCACATCCAAGAGGAACCTAAGAACCACACATAATTACAAACTGCAATATGTTACCCTGGAAGAAAAAAAAATGACATTGGGTAAAAACCAAGATAATCTGAGTAAAGTACAAACTTTAGTTAATAATAGTGTGTTAATACTGGCTCATTATTGTAATAAACCTTTGATATTAATATGTTGTTAAAATATGAGAAACTGTGTGAGGACTCCCTGCATTATCTTTGAAGCATTTATACATCTAAAATTAGTCTAATACCATGTGCATTAATTAAAAGGGTGAGCCAGAAGAGAAGCCTCACATGAAGTGAGGACTAATATGGTTTTACAGAGAGGTAAAGTACCAAAATACTATCTCAAAAGGAGAGAAACAAAAAACAATATTCCCAAACCCTAGAAGAATTTTGCAAGGTTAACTTAAAAGATCTGTAAGTCATCATTTAAGTGAAAGTTCTAAGCGGTCACGTAGCTGGTTTACTTTTTTTTCCCCCTATGAAAGTAGTTTAGAAAATGTACTTCCAAGGGGACTCAGGGGAGGGCTCTGAGTTAGTTCCGTGTCACATTGTAAGTAGCTTTAGTGTGGAGTCTCTGGTTTGAAAGGGGTGATGAGATTGTTTCCAACCAGCATTTATTCTCTTTAGTTGAAAGAAAATGGTCCCTTCAGTTCAGAGTTTGTGTCTTGCGGGGAGCCTCAGGAAATGAGAAGCACGTGAGATGGATAAAACGCTCTTACCAGGCCTCCCAGCAGGACTGTGACCTCCAGGTTCCGGGAGACTTCACTCAGCCTGTAGCTGAAACTGAGGGCTGGAGAGTGTGTTTTTATAGGGTGGCTGCAGGCAAGGCTGCAGGACGCCCCATTTCCTTGAGCTGGATAGTCTTGAAGCCGTGGGATGTCACAAAACACAGAGGAGGGTTAATGGGAAAAAATAGCCCCTGAAGAGAAAGTTTTAATCCACAGGAGGAGGCATTTAAAAATAAAGCAACTGCTTCTGCTGGTGAAAACGGAAAGAAAGTGCAGAAGCAGAGTTCTTTTATTTCCACATTGAAGAACTGAATTTCCTTTCTTTTCCCAGCCACGAAGACCTCTACCCCATAATGACACTGACTCTTATTTTTCTTCCATCCCAAAATCATACACTGCAATTTCAGTAGCACATAATTCTTTCAGTAGATACAGGGGTACAAAGCAAGAAAAAAGTCCTGCCCACTGCTGGCACCTGGCTACTGCAGCCAGTGACCTATGTCACACTACCCTCAGCTTCCCAGCTGGATCAAAAAGAGAGCAGGACTGCAATGACTGGCCACCTAACACAAGCCCCAACAAGCCCTCCACTTAGATTATGTTTCTTATCAGGTGACTGAGTGTCTTTGTAGTGGTCCATTTTCTGTTGCTGTCACAAAGTACCTAAAGTTGAACATACAGAGGTTTATTTAGCTCAAAGTTCTGGAAGTTCAAGGATATGACATGAGCATCACCTTGGCTCTGAGAAGGCCCTTCTTGGGTGAATCACACAGTAAATGACATCATAGTGGGAGCATGATTGAGAACAGGACATCACGTAGCAAGACAAGAAGCCAGGGTGGGAAGGGGAGTGCTTTTTTTATTTATTTATTTATTTATCTTTAATTTTTTATTGTTGGCTGTTCAAAACATTACATAGTTCTTGATATATCATATTTCACACTTTGATTCAAGTGGGTTATGAGCTCCCATTTTTACCCCATATACATATTGCAGAATCACATCAGTTACACATCCATTGATTTACATATTGCCATACTAGTGTCTGTTGTGTTCTGCTGCCTTTCCTATCCTCTACTATCCCCCCTCCCCTCCCCTCCCCTCCCCTCTTCTCTCTCTGCCCCCTCTACTGACATTCATTTGTCCCCCTTGTATTATTTTTCCCTTTCCCCTCACTTCCTCTTGTATGTACTTTTGTATAACTCTGAGGGTCTCCTTCCATTTCCATGCAATTTCCCTTCTCTCTCCCTTTCCCTCCCACCTCTCATCCCT
>NW_026008274.1:0-3709 GCF_001458135.2 Marmota marmota marmota | reverse complement strand
CAAATATAGCCTTAATCCTAACCCAATCCTAACTTATCACTAAACCTAATTCTAATCATCGCCCTAGCCATAAACCTAGTTATAACCCCATCTCTTCCCCTAAACCTAACCCTAAACATAGCCCGAAAATTAGGCCTAACACTAACACTAATCCTAGACCTATTCCTAGGCCTAGTATAGAAGTAACTCTAATCCTAACCCTAGCCTTAAGACTAAATCTAATTCTTGCCTAGCCCTATTATTAGTTCTAACCCTATCCCTTACCATAACCTTAGCATTAGCCCTAAAGCATAACCAAGCTATAGCACTAACCCTAGTCCTTAACTTAAACCAAATCCTAACCCTACAGGGTTAGGGGTAGCCTTTGGGATAGTGTTAGAGCTAAAATGAAGGCTAGGGTTAGGACTATTAATAGGGTTACGGTTTTGGTTAGTCTGAGGACTGTGAATAGGTCTAGGGTTACTCTTAGGTTTAGGGTTTTGCTTAGAGTAAGGGATTGATTTAGATCTAGGGTTAGGGCTAGGATTAGGGTTAGAGTTAGAGTTAAAACTAGGTTTAGGGCTCAGTTTAGGGCTAGTTTTGTGTTAGGTTTAGGGCTACAATTAGGGCAAGGGCTGATGTAAGAACTAGGGTTACCATTAGAGTTAGTTTTAGGGTTAGGGTTAGGGGTAGTTTGAGTGCTAGGGTTAGGTTTAAGGTTAGGTTGATATTTATAGCTACGGTTCTTGTTAGGATAGGAGTCAGGATCAGGGTTAGTTTTAGGGTTAGCGTTCAGAGTTGAATTAGGGCTATTTTTAATGTTAGTGTTCGGTTTGAGTTTAGGGCAGTGTTTAGAACTAGAATGAGGATTAGTTTTAAAGTGAGGCTTAGGACTCATATTAGGGCTAGGTTTAGGTCTAGGTGAAGTGTTAGTGTTTGGTTTAAGTTAAGGTTTAGGGTTAGGGCTATTGCTTGGTTTTTGTTTACTGCTAGGATTATGATTAGGCCTAGTGTTATAATTATCATTAGGGTTAGGGCTACTGTTAGTGTTAGGCTTAGGCTTAGGTTTAAGGTTAGATTTAGAGTTAGGGTTAGGGATGGGTCTATCTTGAGGGCAAGAGTTAGGGCTAGTTTTAGGCTTATGGTAGCAGTTAGGGATAGAACTAGGGATAGGGCTAGGGCTACAGCAAGATTTAGAGTTAGTGTTAGGGCTAGGGTTAGGATAGGGTTATAGATAAAGCTAAATTAGGGCTAGGATTAGGGCTAGGTTCTGTGTTTAAGCCTAGGGTTAGGGTGAGGTTTAGGTTTAAATTTAGTGTAAGGGATGAAGTTATAGGAAGATTTACAGGTAGGGTGAGGGTTAGAATTAGGGTTAGGTGTGGGGCTAGAGTTAGGGTTATGATTAAGGATAATATTAGGGATAGGATGAGGTCTAGGTGTGTTTTTAGAATTATGGCTAGGATTAGGGCTAGGGCTAATTTTAGGTCCAGAATTATGTTTAAAGATAGTTTTAGGATTAGATTTATGGCTACTTCTAGGCTAAGGGTTAGGTGTTGGGTTATAATCAAGTTTAGAGCTAGGGGTATTATTAGGGTCAAGGACTGGGTTATGGTTTGGGATAGGTTAAGGTTTCAAGTTTGGGCTTGAATGAATTTTAGGATTAGGATTAGTGTAATGGTATGTTTAGATTTAGGATTCATGTGAGGTTTAGGGTAAAAAAATGGTTAGAATTTGGGATAAGTTTACGTTTTTGCCTAGGGTTATCATTATGGTTAGGGTTATGGTTATATTATTGGATCGAGTTAGAGATCATTTTAAGGCTAAAGTTATGGTTACAATTAGGACTAGTGTTAGGGTTAGGTTAGGTTTAAAGTTAGGGTTAGGGCTAGGTTTTGGGTTATGTTAGGGCGAGGGTTAGGGTTACAGCTAATGTAAGTACTAGGTTTACAATTAGGGGTAGTTTTAGGGTTTTAGTGCTAGGTTTAGTGTTAGGGTTAATTTAGGGTTAGGGTGATGTTTAGACCTAGAAGTGTAGGGTCAGTGTCAGGTTCAGGGTTAGTATTAGGGTTTGGCTTCCAATTTGAATTAAAGCTAGGGTTAGTTCTAGTTGTAAGGTTAGGGTTTGGTTTAGGTTAATGGTTAGGGTTAGAGCTCTGGCTTGATTTTGTTTTAGGGATGGGTCTAAGGTTAGGGCTCATTTTAGGATTAGTGTTATGGTTTTGGCTAGTGTTAGGGTTAGGCTTAGGCTTCGGTTATGGGCTAGATTTAGAGTTATGTTTTGCCTAAGGTTACTGCTAGGGATAAGGATAGAGCATGGGTTAGCACTAGGGTAAGGGCTAGGATTAGGGTTACGGTAAGGGACAAGAATAGAATGAATGATAGGGCTAGGGTAAGAGTTAGAGTTAGTCTTAGGGCTAGGGTTGGGTTTAGGTTTAGGGATAGGGCTAAATTATGGCTAGGGTTATGTTCGGGCTAGGGTTAGGGCTAGATTAAGGAATAGGCTTAGACATCAAGTTAGGGTTAGATTTAGAGTTAGGTTTTGATATAGGGTTACCATTAGGGTTAGGGTTAGAGTTCGGGTTCAGTTTAGGGTAAGGATGTGGTTATAGGTAGGGCGAGGGCAAGTATTAGGGTTAGAACCAGGGTTAGGGTTAGCGTTATGATTAAAGCTGTTTTTAGGGCTACAATGAGGACTAGGATTTGTTTTAGGGTTAGGGATAGTATTAGTTCTATTGTTAATGTCAGGTCTAGGCTTACAAGTTAGGCATATATTTAGTGTTAGATTTATGGCTTGGTCCAGTGTAAGGGTTAAGTTTTTGGTTAGGGTCAGTTTTAGATGTAGGGTTATTTTTACAATCAGAGTCAGGATTAGGGTTTGATTTAAGGGCTCAGGGCTCAAATTAGTGTTAAATTTAGAATTAGGGCAATGACAGGATTAGGTTTAGGGTTTAGTTTTGGTTTAGTGTAATGTATAGTGTTAGGGTTAGGCCTAGGGTTATCAGAAGGGTTAGAGTTATCATTAAGTTAATGGATAGGGTTAGCCCTAAGATTAGGGCTAGGTTTATGATAGGAATAGGGATAGTGTTTGGGTTAGTGTTAGGTTTAAGTATTGGGTAAAGCTAGGTTTAGGACTCGGATTAAGGCTACATTTTGGGTTAGTTTAGGGCTAGGGTTAAGACTATTGCTAATGTATGATATAGGTTTATTATTACAGCTAGTTATAGGATTAGAATTAGGGTCTAGGTCCAATGTTAAGGTTAGGTTTACAGTGATGATGATGTTTAGAGAAAGGGTTAGTGTTAGGGTCAGAGTCAGGGTCAGGGTTACTTTGGGGTTAGGATTAGACTATCATTAGCGTTAGGGTTAGGGCAAGGTGTAGGGTTAGAATTTGGTTTAGGTTAGGGGTTAAGGTTAGGGCTATGACTCGGTTTTGTTTTAGGGCTAGCAATAGGGTTAGGGCTAGTTTTAAGATTAGTCTTAGGGTTAGGGCTAGTGTAAGTGTGAGATTTGGGCTTAGGTTAAGGATTATGGATAAGAGTAGAGTTATGGTTTATTTATTCCTAGGGTTATGGTTAAACTTAGAGTTAGGTTGTGATCTAGGTTTTAAGATAGAGCTAAATATAGGGCTAGGGTAGTCCTATATTTAGGGCTAGGTGTATGATGATGCTAAGGAATTGGTAGGGCTAATGTTGGTTTTCAGATAAGGGTTAAGGTCAGGTTTGATCCTAGG
>NW_026008273.1:59417-63241 GCF_001458135.2 Marmota marmota marmota | reverse complement strand
GTGACATTTATTGCTGCATCAGTATGGTTCCAGTGCTAATGAATTCTTGTTTCTCTTATAGACTACCTATCACTCGAATGGCCCTCCAGCCTATTACTTCTCAATTGGACTTTTATCATGGACCACTCGATAGACCCGATTTTTAAAGGGGGACTCCAAACTGCTTGCCCCACACCGTCCCTTTTCAGCCTGAAGAAGCCAGAAAGATCCTCTTCGCCCCCCTTCCTTACAGCAGTAAGGAGTTCCCAAATTAGAGGGGGGAATGAAGCCAGATTTAAAGTTAGGTAGTCAGTGTAGTTAGATAAATGGGGTCTAATACCGAGTGAAATCTAAAATGGAGGCCATGCTGAGAATGATTCCAGGAAACGCAGGACAACTCATGGAATGTTAATGAAGTCCTGAAAAGGCCCTAGGCCAAAGTCCATCCCAAAGGAATGTTAATGAAACCCAGGAAACAGCCCCAACAGATTTGGAGATAGCCCATCCCAGAGAAGTGATAATCCCATCCCAAAAGGTAATAATTAAGCCCACCTGTGTCCCACCCCTCGGGCCTTCCAACCTACATTCCATCACCAAAACTATAAAAAGGGGAAACAACCACACTTCCATGGATTCCACCTCTTGGGTCCCCTTCTTCCTCCGGGAGAAGTCTTTTCTGCTGTCCTTTAATAAACTTCTAATTTCTACTCTGACCTTGCCTCATCGTGTGCTTTTCTGGTGTTATTCTTCAACATCGGGGAAGCAAGGACTCTTCACCCGGTCAACAGTGGTAACAAAATCATTCAACAAACCTTACAGATTTAAGACAGGATGGAGGACCCCAGGGGTTATTTAAGCCTGAGTTAATTCCAATCCATCTCTTGAGTAGTCAGCATGGGGGCAGGGACCAAGCAAGCTCAGGCAACCTATGGGCTCCATGGGGCCTCCTGGAGGTCAGGCTGGCCTCCTGGCTCCCTCCTTGACTCCCCTGGGGGCAGTGCTGTGAAGACACACACCACCAACTGTGAACTGAAATCATGAATGCCAAACATATAAATGGGAAGAGTTTTTGTATTTAGAAAAATATGATTTGGAACATGATATGTCCATGTTGCCTTTAAATTCCCCAGGGGGCCACATGACTTTATTCTCAGTATCCTTTTCCTCCTTTCTTCTGCTCCCAAAGCCTTGGGTTCAGAGAACAGAAAGCAGCTGCCTGGAGGTAACAGGCTCCCATGATAACTAAGCAGAAAGGGAACAGAAGTGAGAAACAGAGCAAGTTCCGTTTCCTGATGTCTGCTGGTGATTTATTTTAGAACATCTACAAGTGATCTTGTGCTTATTTTTACGCTTGTATGCATGGGTAAAATATAAATGTGGTCTAGGCTTAAATTCTGAATGGCGTTCTGTATGTGAACACAAGGGATAACATATTGAAGAAAGACTACAAGGCCAAAGCTATTTCCTTGATTTTGATAATCATTTATTATAACAATAGAAATTACTTATGTAATGTAAATCTCCACTTTTTTTTAACAGAGCGTTCACAAACTGTGCCTTGTTTAAAATAAGCAATCTTCATTATGTGTATTTTCTTACACATGATACTTGAAGCAAAACAGTGAAGAGGAATCTAGACAATCCAAATGTTTGATTTTCCAAATAATTTGCCAGGATCTTTGGGTATAATTTTTTTCTTCTCCTGATGAGAAAGTGCACATACTTGCAATTTAGTCTATTTGAGCAGAGCTTTTTTTCTTCCCTTAAACTGATCATAAGCATATGGGAGTGGGATTCAATTTGGTACAAGCTGTTGATTTATATTGAACACTCAAAAAAAAGTAAGGTATCAAAAAAAATTGTAAACTAACCAGTGATGCACTAAAATGTATTGAAAGTTGGATAAATTATGCAAAATCATTCTGATGTGGGGCTTATGGGAAAAAATAGGGTCATGGTTAATTTTGTTTAGTGTCTACAGTTATACAGTTACAGTTTTCAGGTAACAGATTTAAGAAACTTATAGAAAAAAATTAATTCACACATTGGCAGTAAGATAATTATTATCATGTCTGTCATGTCAGGACACTTACTATCTTGGGGTTTGTTATTTTTGGAAACACACAATTAGGCATAGCATATTTAGAGCTCTATACCTGTAAGAAAGATCTTGAACATATATTGAACATAAACTTGAAATGTTAAGTTTTTTAAATGATATAATTAACAATTTGTTCTATCTGTCCATAAAATGGGCTTCTGAGAAATCAAGTGGTATACTTTAAAGAAACAATCAAGAATTTAGAGACCAGAGTTTCATTTCCATGCTTATGATTTCAGGGAAGCAGTCACACACCTGATGCTTATTCTCTTGTGAATGGGCTAGACTATGGAAGGAGAGTGCTTCTAGTTCTGGGTGGTCTGACTAGAACAAGGGACAGGTGGGTCCTAGATTCTTTGTCACATCCATTCCATCTGTCCTGGGTACCTTCCCACCCTTCTCACCTGGATTCCATTGCCCTATGTCTTCTTGGTCATCCTTTTTCTGCTTAAGACAGCCAGGCCTCAGAGTTCATAATATTTTCTACTGCATGCTCTCCTTCTTGCAAAGTATTGTGAGTTTTATAGCTTGCTGTTTAGTTTCACCTCCATCAAATTACCCACATCCTGTTCAATCAAACTTCATTTTCAACTAGTAATAAAAAGTACTCAGATACAATCTGAATAAGAGATGCACGTGGTTCTTAAAATTTAGTGTATATTGCAAGCATCACCCAGATTACCTGTTGAAAATTCACATTTGGATCCTGCTCCTGGAGCTTTTTAGTGTCTTTTTGGGGGGCGGGGATTATAGATGGACATGATAACTTTATTTTATTCATTTATTTTTATATGGTGCTGAGGATTGAACCCAGTGCCTCACAGGAGCCAGGCAAGCTCTCTACCACTGAGCCAAAACCCCATCCCCATTAGTGTCCATTTTTAACCAATATTACCATAAGTTTCTGATGCTAGTTGAGAAACATTACTCCAGAATTTTGTAAACTACCAGAATTTAGGAAGAATTTAAGTCAAGTTACATGCCGCAGTCTGGCTGGGCACAAATACCGCAGTCTGGCTGGGCACACAATCAGGAGCCACCACACAGCTTGTAGATTCAAACAGCAACTCTTTATTCCCGAACTCACACCAGCCGTCTACAATCACGTTCTGGGGAAATCCACGTTCTCTGCCCAAATCCACCTCCACTGGGCTTCTATCTCCCAAAATATACTGTCTGAATCCCATGAGAACTCAAGGGGAACTCAGGCAGCAGGATATGCCCTATTCCCAGCAGGAATAATCTTAAAGCTGGAACGCCCTAAACCCGATTATCCTAAACCGGGAACACCCTAATCCGCCCTGGTCCTTGAGCAAGGTCACCTACATGCAATGTCACTGCAAAATGTCCTATTTCCACGAGTCCTTCCACTAAGCAACATGGGGTGCGCTGGCAAGGAAATTGTCATACCTACTTGGCTAATGGCTCCCAGCACACACACACACACACACACAGTTAGAAGATGGCCATTCATATCTCTAATCAGGACCTTCATGATTTAATGCAGGGATAGTAAATGCAAAACGTGGACTATCCTCGGGATGAATTGGAATTGAAAAAAAACAATCTTTAATATCTATAGCTAAAACATGCCAGGTTTTTGGCAAAGCAGACAATTGAGGAATCCCTGATTGAGCAGGTCCCATAATAACCATCTCATTATTAATGGCTCTTAAATCTTGCAATAATCTCCATTTACCAGATTTCTTTTTGATGACAAAAATGGGAGTATTATGGGGAGATA
>NW_026008273.1:3872-52521 GCF_001458135.2 Marmota marmota marmota | reverse complement strand
TCAAACCTTTAGTCAACCATTTTTTCCAGTTTGCCTGAGAAATTTCTAGGGATAGGCAGCTTGAAACAAAAACAAGATAAATCAAAACAATAACACATTGTTTTTTGAATTGGTCACCCATTCTTTCGCTCTTCCTCAGGGGCAAGCAATTTCACTTACCTCCAAGCTTCAGATGTCCCCCGTACAAGCCACCAAATGCCGCAGTCTGGCTGGGCACACAATCACGAGCCACCACACAGCTTGTAGATTCAAACAGCAACTCTTTATTCCCGAACTCACACCAGCCGTCTACAATCACGTTCTGGGGAAATCCACATTCTCTGCCCAAATCCACCTCCACTGGGCTTCTATCTCCCAAAATATACTGTCTGAATCCCGTGAGAACTCAAGGGGAACTCAGGTAGCAGGATACACCCTATTCCCAGCAGGAATAATCTTAAACCTGGAATGCCCTAAACTTGATTATCCTAAACCGGGAACACCCTAATCCGCCCTGGTCCTTGAGCAAGGTCACCTACATGCAATGTCACTACAAAATGTCCTATTTCCACGAGTCCTTCCATTAAGCAACATGGGGTACGCTGGCAAGGAAATTGTCATACCTACTTGGCTAATGGCTCCCAGCAGTTACAGGTAGTCCAGAGGTGGACTATTTGATTTTTGTGGTAAGATAAATCAAATCACATAAGGAAATTGGTTGTGATTTTATATAGATAGTAAAATAATGTACAATAAAATTCTGTGTGATTTTACTCCATAGCCTGTTTTTGGTCTCTTGTGGAGAGTGAGAGCTATATGGATTGAACGTGCTTTCCATGTGTTGGAAGCTTCATCCTCAAGGCAGTGACATTGGAAGGTGGACCCGAACAGGAAGTGATTATAGTCCATGCTAACTTCAGCCTAGTGCATGGATCAATTCAGATTGTAAAAGGCCTTGCAAGGGCCTACATACTCTGTCTCTTGCTCTCATACTCTTGCCCTTTGCCTTCTGCCATGGGATGAATGACACAGCACAATAGCTCTTGCCACACACATGGGCCTCTGCATTTTAGACTTCCCAGTCTCTGATATCATCAGAAATAAATTCCTTTTCTTTATGAATGACACACACTATGATCATCTACTGTAGTGACACAGAACAGACTAGGACAGGGACCTATTTACCTGTAGGATAATTCACTGGTACATTTTTTTTGGAGTTTCACAGATGACAACTCACTTTGGAATATTTAGAATTCATGAATTGAAAAAGAAAAGGGGGGATCATAATAGAGAAAAAGGAAAATAAATGAATTCTAAAAGTATAAAGATCATTGAGTAGAACAGAAATTTTGCTTCATCATAACATCTTATCTGAAGGAATGTTTTTAAAGAATTATAAAAGCATGGGGCTGGGTATGTGGCTCAGGCGGTAGCGTGCTCGCCTGGCATGCGTGCGGCCTGGGTTGGATCCTCAGCACCACATACAAAGATGTTGTGTCCGCTGAAAACTAAAAATAAATATTAAAAAAAAATTCTCTCCCTCTCTCTCTCTCTCTCTCTCCCTCTCAAAAAAAAAGTATTATAAGAGCAAATCTTCCTTAGTAATTCCACACATAAAAGGGTTTTACAATTTTTAATTATTAGTTACTGTTTATTTCTTTAATTCTCCTCATATCCTCATTTACATGGCTTATAATGCTCTGCTTATTTAATTAGCAATGTTGTGAAATTCCTTTGACCTATTACTCAAGTGTATAGTACTAGGTGCTTATGAATGTCGACTTTCTGGGCCCACTGCTGACCTAACTTATTTGTCTGTTTTAAAGTTTGAGAAGTTCCTTGGACTTTATCATGAAAAACCAGCCTCTACCACAGAACAAAGCCTGTCCAAGGAAGGGACATGACCTTTGTCCTTGGAAAAACCCACAGAGCACTCCTAGGCACATTCCCACCCTGCTAAGTTGTTTATCTACAAATAACAGGAGAGATCTGCTGCGCCAGGTGTCCCTGACTCAGTCAGGCTGGGTGGAGATCCATAGCAACCCCCTAGCAGCCACCAATCAGCATGAGACAGGGAAATACCTGGGATGTCAGATGACCCTCCCAGTAGTTTATGGTAGTTGATAACCTGTTGGAAAACCATGTAGTTCAGCACATACACCCCTCTTGGCTTAAACCAATCAGTTCAAACGAATACCCCTTTTGTACTGACCAATCACCCCTATCCAACTTGTTCCTGCCAGTGAATGTGCTAATCATGTTTTAGAGTTGTTATTTGATTTTCCCGCGGTGTGTGATGATTTGCTATGATGTATGTGAAGTCCCTGCCCTCTCCAAAGAATGTATAAAAATGCTGCAAATCCTGGGCTCGGGGCCTCTCAGCGTCACCAGTTGCTGTGAGTGCATGCGGAGGACCGAGCTAGCTCGCAATAAACACCTCTTTGCTGCTTACATGGATCTTGGGTCTCTGGTAGTATTAGGGGGTCCCGAATTCGAGCATAACAATCACACTGGAGCTCATTTCTATTTTTTTTCCCTTATGAAATAGGTAAAACTGATTCTTAACGGTTTTAAAAGATAGCTGTGTTATTTTAGTTTGAGTTTATTGTATTGTTTTTGTTTGAAGAAAAGGTCAAACAGGATTTTGCTGAAATGGATTAAGTCTGTACGTAATATTTAAAAATAAAATTAATTTTTCTAACTTTTGAATTCAGAGTTGATAAAAACAAAGAAACTTAGGTGAAATTGAAGGTATTGATGAAATTGAAGTAAATGTTTCTTTACAAGAAGAGCTATTAGATTTTTCAAGTCTTCTAAAATGTAATAACATTCTGAGATGGATGTGTTTCAAGTTCAGACATCTCTTGCCTATCCAATGAAGGATGAGGAAATATCCACACTGCCTCACACTCCCACCTCCTGGTTTTGTTTCTTCAAAACAGTTTTTTATAGTGCAAGTTTTCTAATGTTCACATTCCATTATATGATCATAATTTCAATCAATGTGTAAGCTTATTTGTATATCTAGATGTATGATTGTCACATTTGTTGTACTTAATCATAGTATGTCCCATCCTGAGATTTAATTTGGAGTCATTTCTTCAATACAAATATTTCACTAAATATTTTTATTCTCTTCCCAAGCATAGTATAGTGAGTATTCTTTCCTCTAACTTGAATGCTAGAGAAGGTAGGCTGCCTTTATACTGGAAAACCAGTGGTGTAGGTATGTAATTCTTTTGTTGCTCTTTGTTTAACAATGTTATATATAAGACTGCATTTTAAGCATTGATTATTTCCTTCAAGAAATCTCAGATCACTCTGATTTTCACACCCTTTCTTTGCTGACTGTACATTATGTTCTTTCTTAAAGAAGTTTACTTTCTTTTCTAGATGTCTTAGTTTTATTATCAATTTTTCATCGTGTATAACACGTTTTAAGTTGGTGAAGATTCTAAATTTTTTTTTCAGTTTCTGAGTACAAGCAAGTTAACAAATACTCTTTTAATTGTATTAAAAATGTAATTCAGTGCAAGTTGTTTGAAGTGTCTGTCCTCATGTGATAAAGTATTACGTTGATATAATTAGTCACCTCAAATTATGATTTTGAATTTATCCACTCTGAAAATTAACAATAAGATCTAACACTGGTAATGATAATTAAGGTAAGTTCAATGAAATTTAAATACATTTAAGCCATAGTTAAAACCATTACTGTATTTATGAGTACCCTCAGGAAAACATTCATGGTAAAATCTGAAGTATGCCAAGGTTCTTTTCTTCTGCTGTTAGGATATGTTTATATTGGGTCAATTTCTTAGTCTAAGTTTCTTAGATTCTTAAGGAATTTGTGCTTTGGTGGCTCAAAAATAGTTTCTATAAATTATTTAAAAAATAATGCTAACTTTTCTAGAGCTTCAGGAGAAAAGCTTGCAAGATAAGTTAAATATTTGGGAAAAAACAGAACCAGTAAAATACTTTAAGAAGTAAATTAGCATAAGCTTACATCACACAAGCAAGGTTGAGCTGTTCTAAAAAAATACGTGGTATGATTGGTTATATGGGTTACTTTATACCAATGCTGAGGCCTTTAATTACTCAGCCCTTCCATTTCATTCTCATTAGAAATCTAATGAGAAAGCTTTAGGAATGGCATTTATTTTATGAGTAGCTCAGATTTTTTTGTAGCACTATCTCTTAAAAATGACAAAACTGAGTACAACTCTCAAGAAATTAATACAAGCTGAAATATTCTGAAGCCAGTGATATTGTTAATATCAAATCATTTGCTACTTATTGTTGTATATATAATCTCATTGAATCCTATAAATGTACTAATCATCTTTAACAGAAAACATGAGCAGTGATTTGGGGGCAATTATTCATTTTTACATCTTTGGGGTACAGTCTTTACTGTTGAGTGGAATAGGTTAACTTACACTTAAAGACAATAATTGGAGATAGAAACATTACCCGTGTAGTCAGTCTTTTGGTGGGTAGTCTGTTGTTTTTCTCAGTCAGTTTTACCAAAATAACTCTTCATGAAGATGGATTCTAGTTGATCTTTTATACATGCTCTCCATCATTTGATGGTCGAACACTGATTCTTGAAGTCTTCCCACATGTTTGCTGCAGCCTGATAGGTTCTTCTCATTTGCCTTCTGGTCCCTGCCTGGTTTTAGAGATTGGCCACCTCTGCTTTGAGATTTTTGTAGAGGCATGCAAATGAGGACCTGCAGATCCCCTACTGGGTCCAGCTCCATGAGGGTACTCAAGTGCATGTGAATGATGATACTGTGTTTCTGGCATAAATGACCGAGTTGTATTGGGCCTGGAGAAGAAGTTAGATAAAAGGAGCCTATCTTGAGGCTGCTGATGGTTAGGCTCATCCACCACTGCACTTCAGGCTCGACTGGAATCACCATGGGGTTTCATTTGCCTTTGTGGCCCCACAGGGCTCAGGTGTTCCACTTCACTTGTGCCAATAGGTAGCAGCAGATTATTTTGACTCAGGGGTATTGGTGAGCTAGAGGCGAGGCAGTCAACTGCCAAAGGGACTTGTGATCCTCTGAGGATTTCTTCCACAGGTCTTGGTGTTCCAGTGCGTGAGTGGCTTGTGCTGATTGGAGGAAGGGTACGTGGTGGGGGATTACGTCTCCTGGCAGACTGCACTTTATGTGACAGGACATGATGTACCAAGCTCCAAGGCTCGGTTTGGCCAATTTCGGGTTGAAAAGATGGTACTGCACCCAGGCCTCATAGTAGCTTGTCATCAAGATCTAGGAGCTTTGTCAATTAGGTAGAGATTTCTTGCTGTAGAGGCATCCCATGAATCAAGAGATCATTCGCATTTGGCTGATGACCACTTGCTTGACAGAGACTCATCAGATTCGAGGTGACAGACAGCACTTTGGACTGTGGCACTCAAGGTAACACCAAAGTATGTGGTTTACTCAGCACATAGAGACTTTCTGAATCTGGTCTGGTGACTGCAACATTACTCAGAAGCAAATCCCTCCCAGTAACTACGTGTCAATTGCTCCAAAGAGCTCACAGTTTTGCTCCACACTTTGCGAAACACATAAGCAAGAATGTCCTCTTTCATGCAGTAAAATTGAGCAATGGGAGGGTACCCTAATTTCTGTTTCTTTGTAGCTGCTTCTGATTTATTTTCATGAAATCCCTCTTCCATATCTGTATTGTTGAAAGCTAGGTATTCCTCAACTATTCCTTCTGAGAATAGTCTTCTTCTCTTTCCACAGCACACACAAACCAGGGGATATTGCTGAATCTCTTTCTTGAGACAAGACTGCTTCACGTGAAGCTGAAATAGCAGGTGGGGATCTAGGATATAATCAATAACCTTCACTTGGAGTAATTATCTGTTTACCCAGAATCCTGAGGTGAGGAAAGCTAGATGTCCACTTTTGGCACTCTTCTTGTAGACTCTTGGTATGCACACTTGACTTTTGCTCATATAAGAGCTCATCAATGGCTGTGACCATGGCCTGGACTTTTTCAGTGGCATTTTTATCAAGTTCACCATATCCCCAGGAGAAGTCTGAGCTGCCTTCTGTAGAGATCCCTGTGCCACTATAACTTGGAAAAGCAGATCCTGAATTCCCAGTGTTGTCTGATGTTAAAGGTGATTCTTGAATGAAGTCAGACTCACTTTGGGAACTTGTATCTTTTTCATGGCCATCATTAGTAGAGGAAATTTCATCCAGTTGCTCTGGAAGGGGATGATGATTAAGAGCATGTTTTGTTACGCCTTTCAGCTCCAAGGTCTGCGGCACCGCCTTCTGAGTGTATCTGGAGATCATCCTCCTCCTCTGCCTCCTCCTCAGCTGTGGCCAGGGCAGGTACACCAGGGTGGGGGCCTCCGGGCCTGACCCTCCAGCTGGCTCTGGCTGGGCCCTGTCTCGCCCCGTTGCCTAGACTAGGGATCACTACCGTCCCAGGGTTCCCACCTCTCCTCAAGATTCTCAATTTTAAGAATAGTAGTTTTCTTTGATAATATCTGTAATCATTTTCTGATTTTCTTTTCTTTCTTTCTTTCCTTCCTTCCTTCCTTCTTTCCTTCCTTCCTTCCTTCCTTCCTTCCTTCCTTCCTTCCTTCCTTCCTTCCTAAGAAACTGTGTGTTCTGATTTGTTTTCTTTTTACTACAGAAGTAATAAATGGCAAATTTCATCACTCAAGACACTAATACTTATGTTTCCTTCTTTACTGCCACTGCCTTTCAGGAATTACCATTGATCTTCTTCTTTGGAACTTAATGAGTTGTTATGTTAGGTGGCCACCGGGTATAATCAAAGCTTATTTATACTCAGAATGATGGGAATATATCCACTGAGAATATAAATGTCAAATTGCTGAGCACTATCACTAGAAGGCCCATATGCTGCAAAGATGATAAGAGTAACTAATTATATTTCATTTCTTAGGGGGTTATATAGTTTTCTCTATGATAGATACAATGATATAATGTGGGAAGCCATCCTGACACGTGACTGGGCGACTCCCATTAAGGGTCTGAGGCTTCTGGCTGTGTCGGAATTTTCCCGGCCCTTTCCTGATAAGAGAACCCGTCCGTGTGGGGGTGTGACTGACCACTGACCCCGGGGGCCCAATCACTGACCATGACCTTGGAGTGCAGTCCCCCTCAACCTTCATTGGATGGAATTATCCCCTGAATTTCTTGTTCCCCAATAAAAGGCTACTCCCTGGCGTGTTCACTCTCTCTCTCTCCTGCTAGCCCTGAGTAATCCTTGCTGCCCTGCTGGGCGGTTAGAGGTCGGAGCCAGAGAGGGGAGGCGTCTCGGACCTGGCAATAGAAATAAGGTAACTGAGTCTGTGTGTTTTATTTCAATCTCTTCTAACTAACTTTATGCCGAGAACCTCATTAATGAAACCATTGCGCAGGCCACGTGGTAGAATTGGCGCCCAACGTGGGGCATTCTAGATTAGTTAGATTGAGTGGGTGCGCGCTATAAAGATAAGGATAAAGATAAAGATAAAGGAAGAGGTGACAATTTGGGTCACAAAAGTACCTGGAGCTATTGAAGGAAAGAGACGTTAAATTAATTAAAATGGGAAATTCAACTTCTACGGATAAGGAAATGTATCTGACTATTTTAGACAGTATAATTAATCAGAAAGGAAAACAGATAATGAAAGCTCAGTTATTACAATTCTTAAAGATTGTAGGTGAATATTGTCCTTGGTTTTGTGAACAAGAGTCTCCAAATTTATCTACTTGGGAGAAATTAGGAAGAAAGTTACAAAAGGTTTATTTTTCTAATGAACTACCTGGAGGCATAGAAAGTATTCAGAAAACTTGGACAGCTTTAGAAGTTTGTCTTTTTGAATATATGGGTCAAAGTTCGTGGCCCCCTGAAGACCTGTTAAAAGGCTTGCAAAGGGCTTTTAAGTCTATTCAAATGGAAAATTCGCCTGAGGCTAAGTTAATTCCTTTTCCCTTAAGCCATTTAAAAACAAAGACACTAGAGGCCAAACCTAAGGTTAGGAATGTGACTTTAAACTCGCAGGACTATACTAGCCCACAGGGAGATTCTAGGGACGGATATCATAGAGAAGAAACCTCCGAAAGCCCTCCGGAAGAGGTAGAGGATCTTCCTGCAGAGGAAAATCCGGAAGAGATTCCTAGAGGGGCTCAGAGTTCTTCTCTGCCATGTGGTTTAGAAACCCAAATTCAAAATGGCGATAGTGCAGAGTCTGACCATGACTTGCAATCTGAGGGAGAAGAATCAGACATGGAAATTCAGGACTTACAGAGAAATCTTAACAGGCTGCGTTTAACACCGCCTGCCCAGGCTATTCGAATTCGGCCGGTACCTGCTAAAAGGACAAAATTTAACAGGTACGCTGGGTTAACAATGACTTTTCTTACCCCGTTCCAGCGAGGTATTAAGAAAGCACAGGAAGATGGGGAGGATACTAGCGGTTTTCAACTTTTTCCAGTTTTTGAGCAAGTTAATGAACAAGATCAGAGAGTTAGAGTTCATGCTGTAATCCCATTTAAAACCATTAAGGAACTAAAAGGTGCATGTGAGACATATGGTCCAAATTCCCCTTTTGTACAGAGCCTGATAGAAAATATTTGCTCACAACCCCTTCCTCCTAGCGATTGGATTTCTTTAGCCAGATCTTGTCTGAGCGGGGGAGATTTCTTACTTTGGAGGACTTACTGGACTGATTTCTGTACTGAACAGGCAGAAAAGAACAAAAGACAGGATATAGAAATGCCAGTAGAAATGTTTCTAGGGACAGGTGAATTTACTGACCTAGAAAGACAGTTAAATTATGATTTTGTAGTGTACAATCAAATAACTGATTGTGCGAAACGCGCCTGGAGACAAATTGTCTCCAAGGACCAGTCCAATTTAGTTCTTACCAAAATCAGGCAAGGTGCGAGTGAACCTTACTCAGATTTCATAACCCGGTTGTACCAGGCTGCAAACAGGTCAATCGGGGACTCGGGAGCGAGTGAGTTCATTGTTAGGCAATTGGCATTCGAAAACGCAAATAAATACTGTCAGGATATTCTTAGGCCGCACCGTAAAAAAGGGGCAGTTTCTGAATTTATTTGCTTATGTTCTGACATAGACTCTACTCATTTACAAACAGTGGCCCTAACTGCAGCAATAAAAGAAACTTTGAAACCACAGGATTTAGTACGAAAACCCCGCGGAAAATGTTACATTTGCGGGAGAAATAATCATTTTGCGTGGGATTGTCGCATGCGCAATTCTAAGTTCAGGGCTCCATCTACTGGTGATAATAGATATTGCAGGACTCAACCCCACGTGGCGAGTCAAGATGGTGCGGATCAGCCCGCCTTCTCACCGTCATTTCCTCCTAGCGGGAGGACAAAAAACTTCCGGTCGGCCCCTCCCCGGGCCGAGCAACAATACGGGGAATTCGAGGAGAGGTCGCACAGTGTGACGTTACTGGCGCGGACCAGGACAGCCTGCGATTTTTATCGGAACATAGATCGCAGACAGTTTTCTTAGGACCTTCAAGGACAGTTGAATTAAATCCTGAGACAGGGCCAAAACAAATCCCTACTGGGATTTTTCGGGCCGCTTCCAGATAATACTATAGGTTTAATTTTGGGATGCAATAACTTAAAGGGAGCCATTGAGGTGATACCTGGTGTGATAGATTCAAATTTTAAGGGACAATTAAATGTTACTGTAAAGTCCAACTATGCCCTAAGGCTCACTCCAAAGGATACATTTGCCCAATTGATTTTATTGCCTTGTGATTCAGGGAGGCACGCACCAGTAGATTCAGTTTCTAGACCACCGGACAGAGTATACTGGTCGCAGCTAGTAAGACAAGAACGCCCCTTATTAGAGCTTAAAATTAATAATAAAAAGTTCCTCGGAATAGTAGACACAGGAGCTGATATATCTGTTTTTTCTAGTAGGTTCTGGCCTAGGAGCTGGCCTTTACATGTAGCACCAGCTAACCTAGAGGGAATAGGGCAGGTTTCACAGCCTGCTCAAAGTGCCAACTATCTCCGTTGGGAAGATTCCGATGGGAACAGTGGAGTATTTAAGCCTTATGTGTTAGGGTCTTTACCAGCTAACCTATGGGGAAGAGATATTTTAGCCAAGATGGGATTATTATTAGTTACTCCAAACTCTATAAGGTCAGTTGAGGAAGTTAATCAGAGGTATTTTCCTGGAGATGATAAGGAGACCCTTCAGGAAGAGTATCTGTTTACAAACCAGTCTCCATGACAAAGATTAGTAAATGCTCCAAGCCAAAATTTTTACTAGGGGCCCTGAGTACTTCCCCGATCCCTAAGACAGCCGAAAAAATCACCTGGCTCACAGAGGAGCCTATATGGATTTCTCAGTGGCCCATCTCAGGGGAAAAGCTTAAAATAATTCATAGGTTAGTTGAGGAACAACTTCAGGCTGGTCATATTGAACCAACGCTTAGTCCTTGGAACACACCTATTTTTGTTATTAAGAAAAAGTCAGGAAATTGGAGATTGCTACAGGACTTAAGGGCGATAAATCATGCAATTCGACCTATGGGATCATTACAGCCAGGACTTCCCTCCCCCACAGCCATCCCTTTAGACTATAGCTTGATGGTAATAGATTTAAAAGACTGTTTTTTCTCTATAAGGTTACATCCTGGAGATTGTGAGAGATTTGCCTTCACTGTCCCAGCAATTAATTTTAAGGAACCTGTTAAAAGATATTGCTGGAAAGTACTCCCCCAGGGAATGCGTAATAGCCCTACCCTGTGCCAAAAATATGTAGACCAGGCGATAGATCCCATAAGAAATAGCTTTCCTGATGCGTATATTATTCATTTTATGGATGATATATTATTGGCTCATGTTAATCCAGAGGTACTTTCAGAAATTTTTATTCAGTTAGAGACTTCACTTACAGCAATGGGTTTATGCATAGCCCCTCAAAAAATTCAAAAGGTGCCTCCTTTTCAATATTTAGGTCAGATAATTCAAGGACGTACAATCCGTCCTCAAAATCTTCAGATAAGAGTAAAGGAGTTACATACCCTTAATGATTTTCAAAAGCTATTAGGAGATATTAATTGGCTGAGGCCATCCCTAAAACTAACTACTTCTGAGTTAAGTCCTCTATTTCAGATATTACAAGGAAATCCCTCTCCAACCTCTCCACGTCAGCTAACCTTAGAGGCTAGAATGGCTTTAAGGAGAGTTGAACATGCAATTAAAAATGCACAGCTTACTAGAGTTGATCCTAAAGAAATAGTGTATTTATTAATATTTCCAACTGAGCATACCCCAACAGGAGCCATATGGCAAAGATTAGGAGTTATTGAGTGGATTTATTTATCCCACTCTCCTCAAAAGACATTAATTCCTTTTCATGATTCTATAGCTCAATTAGTAATTAAAGGTAGAACTAGGATTTTACAATTAATTGGATCTGAGCCTGATATCATAATTATTCCATTTTCTATTCAACAGACTAATTGGCTTTTTCAAACTTCTAGCTCATGGCAGATAGCCTTTGCTGATTTTCCTGGCCAGATAGATAGCCATTATCCTCGTGATAAGATTATACAATTTGCATCATTAACGTCACTTATTTTTCCAAAGATTGTACGTGCACATCCTATAGATGAAGCTTTATCGGTGTTCACGGATGGTTCTAACTCAGGTAAAGCAGGTTTTTATAGTCGTGTTCACACAGAGGTAATACAAACTTCTTATACTTCTGCCCAAAGAGCAGAGCTTCAAGCTCTGATTTGTGCCTTAAATTACTTTTCAAATGAGCCTATTAATATTTATTCTGACAGCTTATATGCAGTCGGAGTTACTAAAAATATTGAAACTTCAGTTATTGGGTATACTTCATCACAAGAGTTATTTGAGTTATTTCATAATTTACAAAAGACAGTGCTAATGCGAAAGTACCCATGTTTCATAGGGCACATACGGGCTCATACTAATCTTCCAGGACCCTTAGTTTCAGGTAATGACAAGATTGATAAATTAGTAGCTTTTTGTCAACAGATGTCTTCATATGACTGTGCACTAGCTTCCCATTCCTTGCATCATCAAAATGCTTCTAGCTTACGTAAAAAATTTAATATTACTAGAGAACAAGCTCGTCAGATTGTAAGCCAATGCCCTAAGTGTGTTATTCACACTCCATCTCTGCCATCAGGGGTAAATCCCCGTGGATTAAAACCAAATCAAATATGGCAAATGGATGTAACTCATATTCCTCAATTTGGTAAACAATGTTATGTACATGTCATAGTGGACACTTATTCTAGATTTATTTTTGCCACAGCACGTACTAAGGAAAATACTCAACATGTAATTTCTCATTGCTTAGCAGCTTTTTCTGTTTTAGGGTGCCCTATGCAGATTAAAACAGATAATGCTCCAGCTTATGTAAGCTCTTCTTTTCAACAATTTTGCCAAGAGTTTAAAATTAATCATAAAACAGGAATTCCTTATAACCCTCAAGGCCAAGCCATTGTGGAACGAGCTCATTTATCTATTAAGCTTCAATTACAAAAATTAAAGGGGGGGAATAGGTTTATGACTCCCCAAAATAGGAGCCCCTATCCAGAAGGAGGAGATATCGGAAAAGGATGAAGAAAGACCAGATTGACCCAGCCGAAAAGCTGATTTCATGGGAAGACGTGAAGAAGCTAACAACCCAGGCTTCCCGAATACTTCAACACCTAGGAGAGAACAGGACCCCAGTGATGATGGTAGCAACAGTAATTGCCCTGCTGGGCTGTCAGGTAAAGGGGGATCAAGTAGACACTTACTGGACATATTTCCCAGATCCACCCCTGGTACACCCAGCTGTGTGGACTGGAGAATCTATTCCAGTATTTACTAATGACTCATTCATGATGGGAGGATTTACAGATACTCATATTACTCCCAATCATGTGACTAGATTTAATTATTCTGGCTACAGTGCCCAATTACCTTTGTGTTGGTCACACGATAAACATGCTGGCTGTCTGAAAGTATCATTCGAAGAAAAGACAGCGATTGGTAGACCTAGACTGACAAATAATTCTATTTATGGGGACTTAAGACCTTATACTAGATCAGTAATTAAGATGGGACTTTCCCATAACAAGCCAGTCATTTCTGCAAAACCTCCACGGATGCCCCACTGTCCAAATAGTTCTACAATTGAGATTGGCACCTTTCCTAGATGGATGGATTGTGTAAATACCTTTCCTGTACAACATAAGGTGTCTAAAGATAGTGGGTATATTTTAGACTGGTCTCCAAAAATTGATAAAAGACAATTACGAAGAAATTCTGCTATGACACCTGCAGGATTTGTTAGTAATATTTTGACTTATAGTAAAGGAGGTGTTCAGAAAGATATTTGGCGTTTAATTGCGGCCTCAGAATTCTCACATTTTACAGACAAACCTTTACCAAAATTTGTTGGCAAGAACTGTAAAGAGGGATCTTGCTATGGCTTACGAGCCTGTGTCCAATCTCCTTATGTTTTAATTATTGGAAATGTAAAAGTTAAATGGATAGATGACAGATATATTGTTACTTGTAATAAATGTAACCTAACCAATTGTATTACTAGGTATAATGGAGGAAAAGGAGTGCTGATACTACATCAGCCCTCTTTCGTTTTATTACCTGCTAATATTTCAGAGCCATGGTATGCTGATACTGGTTTACAAGTCTTGCAGCAAATTCATGCCCAGTTAGCAAGACCTAAACGTGCTATTGGAGTTATAATTGTTGGTGTTTTGGCGCTAGTCTCCTTTATTGCCTCAACTGTCTCTGCGTCTCTGACATTGTCTCAGAATATTCAGCATGCAAAATTTCTTAATAATTTAGCTCAAAATACTTCCAAGGCTCTGTGTAATCAAGTAAATATTGATGAAAGGATTGAGACTAAATTAAACGCCTTAGAGGTGACTGTTATAGACATAGGTAATGAACTTTCAGCCTTAAAATTTAAGGAAAGGCTTAAATGCCATGCCAATTATAAGTATGTTTGTGTTACAGCTGCCAAGTACAATGCTTCTCTCTGGGATTGGGAGAAGGTTAAAAACCATTTATTAGGTATTTGGCAAAATAGTAATAATAGCTTGGATATTCTGGAACTTCATCACCATATCCAAGACATTCAAAATAATAGAGCTGAATTTTCAGATCCTTCTTCTCTGGCAAACCAAATATTAAAGGAGTTAAATGGATTCAACCCTGGAAATATTCTTAAACACTCGGCCTGGTACATTATTGGATTATTCTCTTTGCTGTTAATTCTCTTTTGTGTTGTAATTATAGGATGGCGAGTCTTCAAAACAAGAATACAGAAACTCCAAAGAGTGAACCGCCACCTCATTTTTAAGAATAGAAAGGGGGAATATGTGGGAAGCCATCCTGACACGTGACTGGGTGACTTCCGTTAAGGGTCTGAGGCTTCTGGCTGTGTCAGAATTTTCCCGGCCCTTTCCTGATGAGAGAACCCGTCTGTGTGGGGGTGTGACTGACCACTGACCCCGGGGGCCCAATCACTGACCATGACCTTGGAGTGCAGTCCCCCCTCAACCTTCATTGGATGGAATTATCCCCTGAATGTCTTGTTCCCCAATAAAAGGCTACTCCCTGGCGTGTTCACTCTCTCTCTCTCCTGCTAGCCCTGAGTAATCCTTGCTGCCCTGCTGGGCGGTTAGAGGTCGGAGCCAGAGAGGGGAGGCGTCTCGGACCTGGCAATAGAAATAAGGTAACTGAGTCTGTGTGTTTTATTTCAATCTCTTCTAACTAACTTTATGCCGAGAACCTCATTAATGAAACCATTGCGCAGGCCGCGTGGTAGAATATAACACTAAAATTATGAGGGAGAAAAGAAAAAATGGGTAAATTTGACTTCTTTAAAATTAAAAACGATGACAGCAGCAACAAAATTTTTTCTCAAAAAAAGTAAAAAAGCAATTCACAATGTGGAAGACAAAAATTCTTTTTGTAATTGTGAACACAGTGTACAATACTAATAATTGTGAGATATTTTTCATAAATGTTTCATACATACTTAAATGAGTGAAACATATTCAATAACATCACTAATGATACTTTTTATTTGCATAATAATGATTTAAGAACACTTCCTCCTCCAATATTTTCCAGTTACCTATATAATACCAATACATATGTGGCACTCGATATTTATTGGGTGAATTAATGAGTGGAATCTGTCCACATACATTGCTTTTGCAATGAAAATTATTACTTTCTCATATCATTTCTCAATAAACTAGTATTTATTTTTATATCAGAAGAAACTGATTTATCATTGATAATTTTTACTAAACTATATAACTTCTTTTTCTATATTCATTTCAAGTTTTTGTCATCAGAGAAATATTTAAGAACAGTTTTCATGAAATGCATGAGAAGACCTTGCTTAGACAAAATATAAAACTGTACCATAATAAAACACAAAGAAGGTAACATCATTTTTTTCTTTGAATTCAAATAGAGATATATTTCATGGAAAGTCTTATTTCATTTTTCAAGCACCAACCTTCTTGGTAATTTTAAAGTTAACTTTTTAATTGGGTGATGCTAGGATACTAAGCAGAAGTTAGGAAATTTTAAGAATAGTTAGAGTAAATACAGTCAAAGAGTCCATTAAAATTTTTATGATTTAGTAAAATCGAATTGTAATATGGCTTCCCATTATGCATAGTCATCAACTTTAAATGATCATTTCCCCATAAATGTAATTACCTGTAGGAAAGGCAAATAAAACAAAGAAAATGAGGATGATTCCAAAAATAGATTAGGGGGAGCTTCTTAATGAGGCTAAATTGGATTAAATTTCATTACATTTTCTCAAATATTTGTTAGAATGATACCCAGTTGTCATTTTTGAATGGGCTTGTTGTTAACTGATTCAGGCTTTTTCTTTCCCCCAACCCCAGACTCTTCCATCACCTTCAAATATCCCATGTGCCACTGAGGCTACCTTTAAATGAGTAGTGCCTAGGAAAGACATTACTGCACATAGGTAACAATCAAAACTTCATCCTTTGATATTTCAAAGAAAAAGCCAAATCAAAGAAAAAATTGAGGTGGGGATTAGCCACTTAGTACATCAAAAGCCTTACCTTGATCAGCCTGAGGTGCAGTGTCTTAGACCTTTCTCTTAGAAAGGTGGGCATATGAATTCATGAGGGCTTCCATAGTTGTGCAGTTTTAGAAATTATGTCTATGTTTAGCAAACTAAAGTATGACCAAGATACAAAGTGCAATGCTGAGGAAGTAGCTTATTAAATCATACGTGTGGAAAGGGAAATTGTAATCAGAACTATACTTTGATAATATGCAATCAGATAAATAAAGAAATAGACAGTGGATGATTTTGAGTGGCATATAATAGGTAGTTTCTGTTGTGACTGGTCTCCATTAGGAAAATTATAAAATACTTCTCTAGTATGGGGGATGCTAACTTGTTTTCTGGTTTTACTCTTCCTTTTTAGAGATGGTTCAGCACAAAGCATTCACTGAAATCATCTCAGTTCTATACAAAGTCTATGAATAGAATTTTAAAGATCTACATCATACACATAATTGCATAAAATTTATTCCTATATATTTTGAAATCAACTATCTAAGAAACAATTTCCCATCTTCCCCCTCCCCATTTTAAAGGCTAAGATGAAAGCTTTCTTTTAATGTTTGTTCTACTTTACGTTCATTTACTATGAAGTAGCTTTCTTGATCTTCTCATTTCTTCTTATTCTTCATCTGAGGATAATCTGAGGACATAGGCAGTTCTGTTCTGGCACAAATAGTCTCTCAAGTCTAGGAAATACTGTGTTAATAATTATATTGTGCCTTGTGCATATTTATTGCCTTGGGTAGCATTGAAGAACAAAATACTTTAAAGTAATTTACCTCACCAGTTGGGTGCTTCTCATGCAGAGACAGTGACTTTATAGTCTGCCGCAGTCCGGCTGCAGCAAACTAACCGGGGAGTGACGAACAACTTGTGTAGATTGATACAGCATGAGTGGGAACCATTTATTGCAGGACAGGAGCAGTATTTATACATTCCACACAGCTTATCTAATTAGCATAAACTAGATACATCAGTCAACCAATAAGGAATCTCCACATTTAAGGGCTCGCTGGTGTTACTTCACAAACCACTCCCTCTGGCATTTTGCCAGGTGCCATCCAGACTTGTTTACAGACTCTAACATTTCTCTGGCAAAATGCCAGGCACCATCCTGACTTGTTTACAGACTCTAACAATAGTCTAGTAGGAAACTCCATGGAACATTACCTCCATATAATTTTCTCTTGGAGTTTAAATGTATTGAAGATGGTTATCTGTCAAAGCACTTAACACTGAAATACGGACAATCAGCATAGTTTTCTGAGATAGTACCTTGCTATGTCTTAAGTAAAAATGTTCCCTTCTTTCCCCTAAACCCAGCCTCTTCCATCACCTTCCAAGCTTTTGTTCAGAGGATAAGAGTATTGGGCCTTAATGGCAGATATCATGCATTATCTGAAACTTGTGACTAAAAGCCAGTTTTCAGTGAACAAAATCACTGTTTGGTTCCTGAGAAGTTCCTTGGCCCAGGCTTTGTGGTAGAAGTGGTGAGGCCTTTGCTGCCTTCCACCCACTCAATATACACATTCTTTCTACTTCATGGGCTCTTCATTCATATTATTTGCTATAACTTTTAATTAAACATTTATTTCCATTTATTTTCCTCTTCTGACTCTTATGTGGGTTCTATGAGAACAAAAACTAGTTTGTTTAGTGCTTTAACTACACTGCTAACCAAAATAGAAAGAAGTATAATATTACTGGAGGAATAAATATCTCTGCAGCCAGGTAAATATTTTTATTTTCATGTGGATTGATTGAAAGAATTGCTAGATTTCTGATCTGGGAGAATGGCTTTCTGTGAGATGAAATACCCAGAAGATTGAAGAACTTGAAAATGTTCCCAGTGCATTTTGGTTCACAGGAGTGATATCAGTTAATGCTAGTCCAACTGGTCTATATTTATATTTGCTTCTTTCTGGATCACCATTTTCTCTTTTAAAATGATCCTTATCATTATGAGACATACAGACTTCTCCTTAGAGATACATACCATGATCCTTTTTTGTAATCAAGGGGCAGTTTTCTTGTTAAACTAGAGTCCTAAGAAGATCTATAATTGTACATTGAGGAAGCAAGTTTTAATACATCAATGAGTTTCTCTTAGTCATTCTGTCAGCATCACTAAGTCTTGTGCACTAGAAGATACTGATAGATAGAAACAATGACTAAATTGGATTGTGATATCCTTAATAATCAACTTGGTCACTAAATAATATAAATTTTATTCTGACATAATTTATATTATCTTTGGTTTGCCCGGGAAAAGAATGGAATTCAATTGTGACCAGATAAGGTCTCTGTTGTGTGGTATCTTGAGAACCACTTTGCTGTTGCATTGCCAGTGCTTTCTTCTAGAAGGGGCCAGTTTTTGAGTGACCAACATTTTCCTGGGAGGAAACAATGTTTCTAATATTATATAGAGAAGAAAGAAATCTGATCTTCTTTGTTTTATTGCTGTGTTTTTTGCAATAGGTCATATGGTTTTATGCCTCAGTTTATATGAAGAGCTCATTAACCTGGTTATTCATCAAAGCATATTTATAGAATAGAATATTGTCATTTGAATATCCATTTACACGTGGAAAAGTTCATATAGAGAGTGGCAGTAAATAAATTGAACTCGGCAACAGAGTCCTTAAACGTGTTACAGTGACATCAGTAGTCCTGATGATAAATTCTTGGCATATATTCACAATTTCCTCCTTTTTTCTTTTTATGTCATTTATCAATATCATGCACATTGAATTCAGCTAGTTATGATGAAAATTCAAGAATGAAATAAGAAACATAATCTCAAGGATCATATATATGTTTTCTTTTGTTTATCTCAACATTTTTCTTCTTTTCTTGTTAATAAGACTCATTACAAGTTGGAACTTGGAAAGGTTAAAGAGTTCCAGAATATTTAAGTCAAAAAATGAAGTTGACTCTTGAATGGTTCTATTGATGTTAGTCTTGGAAACTAAAATCATGTCCAAATAAATTATGTGGAAAATGTAAATACCACATTTTTCTGTTTCTTGCTTGGCCACTGCAAGTGTTTATGAGCTATTCAGAGTCATAAAGAGTTGTTCCTGGTTGCAGTTAGTCTATACTCTGATACTTTGAAAAAAGGTCTCATGGACTTAAATTTTAAATCAGAATATTATTTCTGTTGATCCTTCTTTTGCAATCACCATGAAGTAAATAATATGAACATGTGATAAGGCATCCCATTTCTAAGAGGGAAAACACTAATGATATGGAGGCTTTGTTTAGTTAAAAAAAAAAGTTGTTGCAGTGTTGAGCAAAATAAGCTAAACTACAAATTTGACTGTCTTGGTGGCTATAACCAGAACAAGAAAGTTGACTTACAGATAAGTCTCTTCCAACTACCCACTGATTGCCACTTCATGTGATTTCTGAATTCTAGGAAATACCCCTTTAGTAGTTACTGCTCAACTTCTACAGCAGGCATTTATTAATTACATAAATTACTGAAATAAAAACATCTTTCATTACTTTACAGAGAAAGACTCTCATGTCAACTGACTGGAGACTGCTGAAATAATCCCTGGGCTCTAAAGTCATTTTCATTAATTCAAGAAGCTTGCCATTTTTCTCTGATAATATCATGTGGCCTTACTGAAAGTCTATTAGCTTTTAAATGAAGCTTTATCAACCTTCTCTGATAATATTAGTTTTAAGTATATAAAGTTAGTAAAGACATAAGATAGTTGAGAAGCTTTTTCTTGTCAGTTTCTATAATAGGTATTTCATGTACATTCTCATTTTTTTTCTTTTTAACATTAAGAAGTAGGAATCACTACCTCCATTGTATGCAGAGGAAAGTGTCTCATAACAAGTAATTCCAAATGCTTTTTGTACATCTGAATCCTGTAGTTTTCCAGTTCCTTGGCTGAATTTTAAAAGAAATCAATGTAACTACAGAGGTTGAGCTCTTTCACTCTGTGTGACTTCTCTCAACATTACCACCCTCAGGTGAACTTGTCATTTCAGAAATCTGTGAAAGATTTTGCTTTGGGAACTGCAAGAATAATTTTTTCCCTGATGGGCCTGGGAGAAAAGTATGAGTCCATCTTATCTGAATTGAAGAAAAGGACTCCAGAGCTATAAGTGAAAAATGTGGACAATGTACTTGAAAAAAATGAATGAGAAACTCCTCACTGTCTTTTCAGCAGAACAAAATTAATTAGACATGACAGTATTCAATTTTGGGGTAGCGATAAGGTCAGGAACCTATGTTTGGGCTGGGGTTGTGGCTCAGTGGTAGAGCTCATGCCTGGCATGTGTGCAGCACTGGATTCAATTCTCAGCACCACATATACATAAACAAATAAAATAAAGGTCCATTGAAAAATTGTTATTTATACTCAATATTTGGCTTTTGATTCTTTTTTTTAAAAAAGTTCTTATCTGAAACAACAGATAATTCTGGAAGTTGGGAGCAATTGAAGTCTGACTGGCTAAACTGTCTAGTAAATAGTAGTTAGAGAAAGGGTGTGATGTGATTTCTAATATGCCTATTTTTTAAATGACCTAATATCACTAGAAAGTATCTATTTGAGTTTTCATGTATTTAAATATCAAAACGTGATTTTGAAAGGATAAAAGTTTTAGGAAGTAAAATCATGGTTAAAACTTGTGATCCTGATGTCAATAGGTACAATGATGTATCTTGTGTTTTATATTTATTATTTAAGTCTAGTGGTTACAATAGTAAAGGTAGAAAATACCAATTAAAACAATTATCAGAAACTTAAAAATTTCTCTGTGTTGTTCAGTTTCTCATCTCATTGACAAGAACAACTTAGAGGAGCCAAAGTTGATTTGTGTTCCTGGATTCAGAGGTTTACTCTATGGTTGGTGGACTCTGTGGCTTTGGGCCTGAGATGATGCAGAACATTATGGTAGAAAGGCCTAGTGCAGAGAAGTTGGTAAACTCATGACAGCTGGGAAGCGGAGATAGTAATGTGGCACTAGGGACAAAATATAAATTTCAGAGTCATGACCCAAGTGACCTTCTTCCTCCAGCCACACCCTACCTGCCTACAGTTAGTATTTAGTTCAGTAGTCCTTTCAAATTATTAATCCATTAAGTGAGTAAATCCACTGATTTAGCTTATACTTCTCATAATCTAATAATTTCAATTCTGATCATTCCTGCATTGTCTCACACATTTGTTTTAGGGGGACACCTCATATCCAAGCCATAACAAGCTCTCATAAATTTCCCCAATTCTAATGTTTTCCTCCTGTATTTATGCATATGTGATTTAACCAATCTAATCCTAATAGTATATGGTAACCTATTTTTGTTTCTATATTAGTTTTCCACTTAATAGTACATCATAAGTAGGTTTCCATTGTTCCAGTACTATTGCATACTGTGGATGAGCCAAAGAAATTTAATTGGTTTTCTGTTATTTAACAATTAAGGCTTCAAAAATATTTATATACATCTGTGTACCATGGTTTTCATATAAATTTCAAGTATCTTTTCAATACGTTGTTTTTGACAGCAAAGGACACGTTTGTACATTTTTTATGTTTCTGAATTTTTATGAATTCATACATATGTATGTTTTCTTTGAATATTCTGCAATTCCTGAAATGCTCAAAAGAGACTTCTGTGTGTTTACTATTTCTCTAAATGTGTCATCCATTTCATAGGGCATGCGTCAGATAGTAGTTTCTTTTGGGGATATGACATTTAGTGTGTATGCACTTTTTTATTGCAGAAGGCTCATTCTGGTGTAATTGAGGTATGAATGCTGCATATTTTCCTGAATGGGAAGGCATACATATTGGTAGGCATTGTATCAGTGCTGCAGATTTTTTAACATGTAATTTTGTTTCCCAGAGAAAAGATCATAAGTTATATTTTCTGAAATAAGTGCTATGTTTTCTATTTTGAACACCAAACACCTTGAGACCAAATAAACATAAATAAAAGATTTAGAAAGAAGCAGAGAGGAATATTGTGACAATTTATTTGCTATTAATGAGCGCACAGTTCTCTGTAAAATAATCGTGTTAACCAGTACACTGGCCTTCCTGCATCATCAACATTTCCTTAATAGTCTGTCCAGCAATGCTGTATTAAAGATAGCACTAAAGAAATTAGAGTCAGCTCCTAAAGCTGAAATGTTTACATCCTACAAAGTCCTTAAAAAATAAAATGATAAAAACAAGCTTCCATTCCTTTGATCATGCTACTGGATGAAAGGAGCGTGTGGCTGTAAATAAATTTCCTTCTCTTGAACAAACATTCGAGGAGAAGATCATAATGTCTCCACAGCTAGTTCCTTGTGGATCCACATTTGTGCCCTTTCCATGGTTTCAGCCATCAATATCTGATTCAAGGAAAAGGTAATGTAGGGTAACTCTTCTACCGAGGTTGCTAACTGTTATACCAAGGATTGATATGAAGCAAACAAGGTTTGAATGCTTTTGTTTACATGGATATTTAATTGTTCCTTACTTAATTGTTTCTCCAAGATGGAGTACTTTTAATAATCCATAGTTGTAATGAGCTTATATTGCATGCTTTAAATATATTTATTTAATGGTCAACAAGATATATATTGTTAAAACTCTTTAGCATTAGTAATATTCAATTCAACAGTTTCTTTTTAATGTACTCTAAAATAAATGAGTACATAGTATACTCTTAAATTATAAAGTTTCTCTAATTCGAAATAATGTCTTTTCTCTCACATTATTATTAAAATGGGAAGTATTTATGTTACATTCAACATTTGTTCTAAAACACTAATCAATCACATTATTTATTTTAGGATACATATTCAAAGTTAAATATTTATGTATAGTATAATTGTAGCATGAAGCAACCTCATGCCTAATCATATCATGTCTGACTTTCTAAGCTCTTGGATGGCTTGGGTAACTTTGTCTCAAAATGCCTGCTTCTGCTCCTTTTATCAGTATGTTTCAGGCCAGGCTGCCAGCATTGCAGATGGGGTTGTTATAAATACATTGATGTCACCAGTCAAGGGAATAATTCTACCTAATGAGCAAGAGAAGTGCTAACCAATTTGTATTACTGACAAACAGTCATAAGCCAGCAAGAAGGAAACTCCCACAAAAGATAAATTCCTATTCCACCAATGACTGTGGTTTTTATGATCAACCCTTAAAACTAAAATGCTTCTTCCTTAAATGGACTATGTTAAAGTAAGTGTTTGGGTAATAATCCATAATGATTATCGATTTATTGCATCTTACTGGTTTCTGGTCAGTTATATCTACTTTGGCTTGTATATCATTGGAAAATAAGAAATCACTGCCTGTCATTTCTATTTGATATTTACTTGAACACTTCTAAAAGAACTGAGGAAAGGGATCACATAATTTGTTTTGCAACTGAAATGACAGTTTGGAATTTTCTATTATGTTCAGAAGAAATCATAGAATAATAAGATTTTAGTATCTAAAGGCCATTTCTCAATCTTTGTAAATACTTAGTCCTACTCAGGGTTGTAATATTGAAGGTAAATTGTCTATTCAGAGTACCTCTACATCTGATTCCAACTTTCTAGCCTATACTGTCATGTAAAATCAAAAGGACTAGTCAGTCTATAGATTTACAAGGGCAAAAAAGAAGACAACAAATTAAGAAACTAAAGATAAAATGAGATTTTTTTAAATGTAAAAAGCATGTGCTTGTAACTTTTTATCTGGAAGTAGTTATAGTAGACTTGGTCATTCTCCTAAAGAAGCGGTTATGGGGATTATGATCAGTGGCAAGATGGCTCTTCTTCCACTATTGGACATTAGCCTTTTTTTTTTTTTTTTAAGCTTTTACAAAGTAGTGAATTGGAATTCACTGAGACTAAGAAAGTTTGAAAGTTGAGAGGAAGGAGGAATGGCAGGAGAAATTTGGTTCATTTTCAGAAGTCACAATGAAAGATCCAGAGATGTTCTGTCCTTGTTCTGTCAGTGGATAAAAGAAGGACACCTCTATTCAAATTTCTTATCTATACTGGGCTTGAGTTTCCTATGAACAAAATTTAGTTCTAATGGATGCCTTGAGTAGAAGGAAGACCTTGAATCTTCACATTTGCAGGAGTAAAGTGTAAGAAATGGGGAAGTGAGTCTTCAAAATGCTTTTTATTTTTATTGTAAAGTTGTACTTCTTTTGATCCCAGATCATGACTTACTAGAAAGGTGATCTTGGGCAATGTGTTGAACTTCCTTAACCTCACCAATTTCATCTGTATGAGGATAATGATTCTTAGTGCAAAGAATTTTTGTAATGTTAAATGAAAGAAAAATCATGCTGGTGTACAGCAGCCATGTATTTAAAATGCTATAATCTACATGGCTACCTGTAATAGTATGTATTATTGATTACTATAATACAAGTCCTCTTTGGAAGTGAAAATTTTCATTTTAATTAAATATTTCTCATTGTTAATATTAGTTATTTGGGATTTTTCCCCTTTCATTTCAACTTGACCCTATATATCAACTTTCTGCATGATTTCAGTTTCCTATATGATTAGGATAAAGTGGTTGGGCTAGGTAATTTTTGATGATACATGAGTAGAAAAACAGAATAATTTTTGAATAGTTTTTGAACTCCAACTTGAACTTTTTAATGTCCACTGCTGAACCAAAGAAATATCTTTAGTGTTTGCTGATTACAGCAAGAAATGAATTATTTTTAATGCATTCTAAAAAATATGTAGTAGGTTCCTTCATGTGCACCAGTAAGTATGCTTCACAATTGTTTAAACTAATGGGAATTTTTAAATTTGTAACTTTATATTTATTATTTAAAGGAAAGTTTCTGAGTAATTATCCATATATTCTTCATATGCTAGAAACATATACTACTTTCATGGAACACATGCTGATTCACAAGTAGAATAAGGGTTTCCTATTAATATTGTTCTCCATGAAAGAAATTCAAGCAGCTTTTAAAGTACTTGAAACTGTAAAGATAGTGGCCTCATTTTCTGAAAGTTTATTTGATTGTTAATATCTTTCATTCTATGTTACTGTGTTTTGCTATTGTTATCATTTAAGTGTGAAAAATTCTGAACACATTTCTGTTCATTTTACCTAATTTTATGGTGATATGATGCATCTATATTTGCACTTTCAGTCTTTGTTTTGCTAACATCTTATACTTAATTTCTGAAGCCATTAAATAACTCCTCATAAATGGTATGAGATCTACCCTTTTCTATTAAAATGAATGAAAGAGATATTTTGTTATTTTAAATAGACTTTGGCTTCTTAAATAATGACTTTTGAGGAATATACTATAGAATCAGTGCAATGAACATGATGTAAATGTGTAGGAGACAGTTTATGATTTCATTTGAGGAACAGATATGAACACATGAACCCATCCAAATAACACTATGTGGTAGGTCCTAAGGGTCAGAGTAAGTGATGCTTTAAGGACAGTCATGAATCACATAAGGATCGGGACATTTTCAGAGTAATGCATTATTAGGCAATATCATCTTCTTGCAAACAACTTAGAATGTGCTTACACAGTCTAAGATTGCTCTGACATCACTGGACAATATAAATGTATGGGTCTACTACAGTGTATGCCATCCTTGATTGGCCAAAACATTGCTAGGTGGCACATGATTTACATAATATATGAACACACATCACTGTCGATTTGAATGTTCATATATATTCATATATATTCACGTATGTTCATATGTATGGCATCTAGAATATAGGAATATAAAGATTTTGCTTAATATTAAGAATAAATCTTTATATGACCTGGATGAGCATCATTATTTTGCATCACAAATCTTTCATGAACATTTGAAACACTGACATTAAATGATATAACATTATTTTGGTCACCTCACTTGTAGCGTTTTAGGAAATATGAAGAATTATCATAGAACATGATGGTAATGAAAATATAATTTTTATTTGCATTATCCTCAGCGTGAATCAGTTATTTTGCACTGATGAATATTCATTCTCTCAATTTAGGTAACAATTTATAACTTCTTTTGTAAGAGAGACAGTCTCTTTATGCTGCCAAGCCTAACCCTGAACTCCTAAGCTCAAGTGATCCTCCTGCCTCCTCTCAGCCTGTCTACTAACTGGGACTACAGGCATACACCCTTGTTCCTGACACTTGATTTCTCTCTGCAAAATTACATTTTTTCCTGTAATCTCAGTCCATGTGCCTTAGATTCATCCTGTATTTAACCCTGTCCATGTCCCAAATTTGAGACTGAAGAAATAGACTACAATTATTCATGTATAAAATTATTTAAAATATTTTACAAAATTACCTTCAGACTATGTGTATAAGGTATATAGGAAACACAAATAAATTTCTTGTTTTAACTTCCTTCCCATTCCCAAGGTATCCTGTGACATACATGCAAATATTCCAAAATGCAAAAAGTATCAGGGATCTGAGTTCCAGCATTTCAGATAAGAGAAACTCAACCTATATTTAAATATAACACATACATTTATTTGAATATTTGAGTATGTTTACATAGTATACATTTTTAGTCACATTTTATCCATAATTTGTATAAAGTAAGATAATTATTCTGAGAATATCAGTAAGGAATGCATTTCTTTTTCCATGATGCTTCTCCCACACAGAATATACTACTGCTTCCTTTGGTGGATTATTGAGGAGATGTTGCAGGACATTTGTAGTAATTCCAAATAAGCCCCAATATTAGTATGTATCAAGAAGGGATGACTGAACATTAGAAAAAAATGTTTAGACATATGGATGCTTGTCACTGTGATTTTAAAAGTTACAAATAGGGAGAAGAGGAAAAGGCAACCTGCATACAACACTCAGTAAAAGTACTGAGATTGAAGAATACCGAATAAGTATATCTGGCACCATGTTACGTTCTGAGAACACAAGCAAAATGAACAAACAGGCACAGTTCCTGCCCTCACAGTTTTAGATCCAAGTAAATCCATTACTGGCAGCTTTGAAGAGACACACAGCAAGAAACATGCCCTCAAATCAACTCTTGATAAGGCTCTTAGTTGGATGTTATTAATGATGCATTTTTGTCTATTTTTGCTCATTATTCTTTCAAAGCACTAAGCTAAGCTGCTTCTACTTTGCTTAAGGAAAATATACATTTTCAAATTGAAAATAGCTAAATTAGTAATTATATAAATATAGCTCTTTTTCCTTCTTCATACTGATGAGTTTTACATCCTATGGCATCCCATTAGTTATTTGATCTCTAAGGTCCAATTGAAGAATATAGACAATAAAACAGCAATTGCATTATATTGTAATATTGTGAATGGAAGGGGCCCAATAAGCAAGTAAACGTGCCATTTAATTAATACTTGGGTGAAGAAGAAGAAGGTTCCCAAGGCATAAAAAATGAGAGGTAAAGGGAGCAGGGTAGGTCTGGAAGAAAGATGCAAGAAAGTTTAGTTAATTCAGTTGTTGTTCATTTTTCTTAATGACCAGCTGAATTTTTTTTTATTGGAAATTGATATGATAAAGAAGTCTGGTTGAGAAAATAAAGAGGTACGATGGTAAGCTAGAGTATTCATATCATCCATAACAAATCAGAAGCATGAATTCTCAAATTAACAAATGTGTTCTCCCTTTGCAGCAAGGTTATTTGGGAGTTTCTGTTTCCCAGCATAGATGCCAGATGGCAGTTTCCACAGATTGTCAGCCCCTGCATGCTGATAGTTGTCGACTTTGTATGCTAACAGGGTGTTAGATGTAACCACTGCAGAGTAACTTTTAATTCCATATATATTAGTGAGCATCCCCTATGTTTGAAGTACTGGACATAAAATTTTAAGCGAAAATGGGTATTTCTTTAGTGAAGTTTGACTTTTAATGAGGCTTAAAGAAGAGAATGGCATTCCAGGAGAAAAGCCAAAGAAAAGTCTGCTATTGTCATACAATCATGGTATAGAAGGCACAAAGAATTACAGAAATATATTTATATTAGATCTTGTATTGTTATTTTTCAGAGAAGATTTCGGTCCTTTCAAGCCCAAAAGTTATATAAAAGAAAGAGTCTGTACTGACTATCCAGAAGTACTACAAAGCATATCTTAAAGGAAAGATTGAGTGCACCAACTGCTTACAGAAACGAGCTGCAGCCATTCAACTACAGGCAGCTTTCAGGAGAATGAAGGCTCGGAATTTATACAGACAAATTAGAGCTGCTTATGTTTTGCAATCATATTGGTGGATGCGACAGGATAAACTTAGATTTTTAAACCTTAAGAAGATTGTTATCAGATTGCAGGCACTCCTAAGAAAACACCAGCAATTACGGAAATATAAGAGAAAGCAGCCATTATAATTCAGACTCATTTCTGAGCTTAATTTCATCCAGGAAAGTTTTAGCAACTTATCAGAGAACAGGTTCTGCTGTCGTTGTTCTACAGTCTGCGTATAGAGGGATGCAAGCCAGGAAAACATTTATTCATATCTTAACATCTATTATAAAGATTAAATCATATTATCATGATTGTATTTCCAGAAAGAAATTTGTGAGTCTAAAAAATGCTACAATAAAGTTGCAGTCAGTTGTCAAGATGAAACAAGCATGTAAACAATATTTACTTTTAAGAGAAGCTGTACTATTAATCCAGCAGTAGTACCATACACAAAAAAAATGGCTGCATGAAAGAGACAAGAATATGTGCACATAGGTGAATCTTGTATCAAATTGCAAGCTTTTGTTAGAGGATACCTGGTCAGAAAGCAGATAAGATTGCAAAGAAAAGCTGCTGTTTTGCTGCAATCTTATTTCAGAATGAGAAGGATGCGGCAGCACTACCTGAAAACTTTTAAAGCAGTTGTTGTCATTCAGAATTACTATCGTGCATACAAAGTACAAGTCAATCAGAGGAAGAACTTCTTGCAAGTCAAAAGAGCAGCTACTTGTTTGCAAGCAGTCTACAGAGGTTACAAAGTATGCAGACTATTGAAACAACAATCTCTAGCGGCTCTTAAAATTCAAACTGTATTATTAAATGAAAACTTCAATTCTTCATCATAAATTGAAGAATTTTGGTTATTATTTTGTATATGAACTGCAATGTGATATTAATCATCAGTACCAATTTTCTGATAAACTAAACTCAAGAATCTGCTTAAATACAGCATTTTCATAATCCAAATATCCTATTTTGCCTTGTCATAAGAGAGATATAACTTTTTAGTCAGTAAAGACCAAGCTAAAACATTTAATTAAACATTAAACTGAAAGTAGCTGAAAAATTTAATACTGTAATATTTATTTTAGAATATCAGTAAGCATTTTATCTTCATATCTTTTAGTATTCAAATTTAATATTGGTTTGTGACTGGGCAACTATCTATATGCATATTTTAAAGCTTGCCCAAAATATTTGGTTACACAGCTTTTTCACCCCAGTCTACATAAGAAAGAGCTTTTAAAATCTAAAGTGAATAACAGTAGCCTCCACTTTAAAATAGTACAATTAATAATACTACAAATTAACATTTGAACATTTCACTTGCTAACCTCCCTAAATTACTTGAGCTTTTCAAACTTCATGCTCAATTGAAAAGCAAATATAATAACATTAACTTCTTTACTGCCTATTATGAGAATTAAATGATCTAATGCTCCATGAAATGCCCAGCATAGAATAATGTTCAAGGAATTTAAATAATCATTTTGTTATTTACTTCCATAACTTTACGAGAGAAATGGAGGCATAGAAATGAGTCAAATATAAGGAGCAAATATATACATGAAACTACTGCAAAACCTTTGTTTTCCATTTAAAAAGAAACAAATGCTGCTATTAAACAACGGAGACAGAAATTACAGGGAGCTCTTCAATAGAAAACAGTGTGTCTATTCCTCTTTACTATGGATGTCAACAGGATAACAGTAGCAGATAATCATTCAGTGATGTACAATGAGTAGCTGTAAATTTGTCCAGTCCTTTGAAAATTCTGCAAGTCCCCACTGGTATGAAAGTGGAAATTCAGGTGGTCAGAGAAGGCTCCAAAAGAGAAGAGTTAGGCAACTGGCAAGTAAACCCATAATCTTTACTATTTAGAAAGAGTAATCATGCTGAGGTTTGTTGACCTTTGGAAAGTTCACTATCATCATTTACAGAAACTGATGACAAATTCTTGGTAAAAGAGCAAGGGATAAAAAAAAAGAAGAAAAAGTTAGCACTGTTTCTACTCCAGAATATTAATATTAGGGTAGTGACTTAGTTTAAAGAATTAGTTATCACTAAGATTACTTGAATGAAAAAAATTTCATTAATAACTGTATGCAAATAAATATGTTTGTATATCCACTGTGTATATATTTATATAGTTCAATGAACTCTGTAAAAATTAGTATACCATCACATAGAAATATTTTAAGACTGAAATGTTAAAATATAAATTTTTTTTATAAAAATTCCCAGTAAGACTTTCTCTTTTTATATTACTTTACAGACACTCACAATCAACAATATTATAGGTATATAATTTTATGTGACTTGAACATTTTATATTTAATAAAGGTTAAATATACCTATCTTTAAAATCCTATGTGTTTTAGCAACCAAAGAATTCATGCTATATATAGTATGGCATGAATTCTTTGGTTGCTAAAATACATATATATGAATATATTAATAAAATAAATTGGTGGGACCAGGAAGATGGCGGCGAGGGGAGTGCATTACCCCCGTGTGCTGCTTCACTGTGTGGGAGTATGACAAGTCAGGACGGCTAAAGGATATCTTGTTAGGAATTTCCAGCAATAGTGGGGTGCTCCGGAACCTGGAGGAAGGATTTCCATCGCACGAGGATCGGCTACGGGGACTCAAACGCGAGAGGTTTGTCGCACGGAGGGTAACTGCTTATTCAGCAAATCGCCCCGCGGCTAGAGTCTGCAGTGTGCGCTGGGATAGAGACGCAGGGTTACAGCGCTGCAGTTTCTGCCAGCCGCGCAAGCACCGTACTCAGGGCTGAATTCTGGGTTCCAGACGGGGGAAGGAAGCGGTCCTTCTCGGTTCTACACACCGGTCAGTCCACAGAGGAGGCCAGCAGCCACCATCTTGGTAAACTGACGTCACGTCCCCTGTTTTCGACTGACCGCAACTCATTCAGCCATAGATCAGGTAATTCCAGGCTACAATTCGCCTGTGGCTTGCAAACAGATTGCTAGGGTTCTGCGCCTGGGTGCTTCTAAGAACCTGAGCCTATCGGAGCGAACGCCGAGCGCGGGGCGCCCGAGTTCCGGCTCCCGGAACCGCCCCGCGGAGGCTGCTTCATGAACCCTGCTCCTATCAGAGCATACAACAAGCACTAAGCAGCCGAACTCCGGCTCCCGGAACTGAGCCCGCGGGGACTGCTTCTTGGAGCTTACACTTATAGGAGCTTACACCGAGCACGGAGCGGCCGAGTTCCGGCTCCCGGAACTTCCCTAGACCGGGGCTAGGAGCCCGCGGAAACTGCTTCTCCGTACGGGTCCTGCTGACGGCCGGTCAGGACTCACCCGTTGCTTTGGTTGCCCGGCAAGGGGAACGAAATGCTGCCATTCGCATAGGATACCAACATGGCAGAGATCTGATGTCAGCAGAAAGCGGCGGAGGAGAGAACTTCATCAATTCCAGCGGTGACATAAGCAGTTGGTCTCCTGGTAGGGGGGGTGAGGCACAGACACCCGAGTCTCCTCAATTTGTCGTTGAGCCAGAGGGGAGAAGCCGGGCCGCTGCCAGCGCCCGGAGCAGGCCCAGCGGCTCGCCAGCGTGGTGACCGTGTGGCCCCAATTGGAGAGGAGGCGGAGCGGAGCCACCACTCGCACCCGCAAGGTGGGCAGACCCGCGACCCAGTGGTACATGGGCGTGGTAGGAGGGGCAGGGCAGAGCCGCCGTTCGCGCTTGCAAGGTAAACAGACCTGTGACAGCCGGGCGGGTCAGGCCCAGTGGCCTGCCAGTGTGGTACACATGTCACCCCAACTGGAGTAGGGGCAGAGCAGATCCTTCTCCCACGCCCGGATCAGGCCCTGCCGGTGTGGTGGTCACGTGACCCCAATTGGAGTGGGGGCGGAGCGGAACCGCCACCCGTGCCCGCAGGGTGAGCAGACCAGTGATCAAACTGCAGATCAGACCCAGGGGTCTGCAGGCGTGGTAGGAGGGGCAGGGCAGATCCGCTGCCCGCGCCTCCAAGGTAGGCAGACCTACAACAGACCGGCGGATCAGGCCCAGGAGCCTGCCGGCGTGGTACAAACACCACCCTAATTGGAGTAGTGGCAGAGCAGAGTCGCCGCCCGTGCCAGGAACAGGCCCAGCGTCCTGCAGGCGGGGTAGTCACGACACCCCATTTGGAGTAGGGGCAGAGTAGAACCGCCGCCCGCGTCTGCAGGGTAGGCAAACCTGCAACCGACTGGCGGATCAGGCCCGGTGGCCTGCCGGCGTGGTACACTCGTCACCCCAATTGGAGTAGGGGCAGAACAGAGCCGCCGCCAGCTCCCAGAACAGGCCCAGTGACCTGCCGGCGTGGTAGCCACGACACCCCAATTGGAATAAGGAGAGAGCAGAGCCGCCGCCCGCACCTGCAGGAAAGATACGCAAGCAGTATGAAAAGACAAGGAAAGAAAGGACCACAAGCAATGCAGGTCAACGCAACTTTAGAAGAGGTAACAGCTGCAGCAGATGGAATGTCAGATAAAGAATTCAGGATATACATGCTTCAGATGATCTGGAGTATCAAGGAAGACATTAAACAGCAAAATCAGACAATGAAAGATCACTTCGACAACGAATTACGCAAACAAATCCAGGAAGCAAAGGATCAACTATACAGGGAGATAGAGGTTATAAAAAACAAACAATCAGAAATCCTAGAAATGCAGGAAGCAATAAACCAACTTAAAAACTCAATGGAGAATACTACCAGCAGAGTAGAACACTTAGAAGATAGAACATCAGACAATGAAGACAAAGTATTTCAACTGGAAAAGAACATAGACAGCTCAGCAAGACTGTTAAGAAACCATGAGCAGAACATCCAAGAAATATGGGATAACATTAAGAGACCAAACTTAAGAGTCATTGGGATACAGGAAGGTACAGAGCTCCAAACCAAAGGAATGAGCAGTCTATTCAATGAAATAATACGAGAAAACTTCCCAGACTTGAAGAATGAGACAGAATCCCAAATCCTAGAAGCCTACAGGACGCCGAATGTGCAAAATCATAAGAGATCCACACCTAGACACATTATAATGAAGATGCCCAACATACAGAATAAGGAGAGAATTTTAAAAGCTACAAGAGAAAGGAAGCAGATTACATTTAGGGGTAAGCCAATCAGGATAACAGCTGATCTTTCAACACAGACTCTGAAAGCTAGAAGATCCTGGAATAACATATTTCAAACACTGAAAGAAAATGGGTTCCAACCAAGAATTGTGTATCCAGCGAAATTAAGCTTCAGGATGGAAGATGAAATTAAAACCTTCCACGATAAACAAAAGTTTAAAGAATTCGCAGCTAGAAAACCATCTCTTCAAAACATCCTCGCCAAAGCATTACAGGAAGAGGAAATGGAAAATAACAATGAAAACCAACAGTGGGAGGTAGGACAGTAAAGGGGGGGGAAATAATCAAAGAGGAAAACAAACCATGTTTAGTAACAGAAATAAACAAATATGGCTGGAAGAACAACCCATATCTCAATAATAACCCTAAATGTTAATGGCTTAAACTCACCAATTAAGAGACACAGGCTAGTAGAATGGATCACAAAACAAGACCCAACAATATGCTGCCTACAGGAGACGCATTTGATAGGAAAAGACATACATAGGCTGAAGGTGAAAGGTTGGGAAAAATCATATCACTCATATGGACTTCGGAAACAAGCAGGAGTGTCCATACTCATATCAAATAAAATAGATTTCAAGCCAAAGTTAATCAAAAGGGATAAAGAGGGACACTACATACTGCTTAAGGGAACCATACACCAACAAGACATAACAATCATAAATATTTATGCCCCAAACAATGGTGCAGCTATGTTCGTCAAACAAACTCTTCTCAAGTTCAAGAGTCTAATAGACCACCATACCATAATCATGGGAGACTTCAACACACCTCTCTCGCCACTGGACAGATCTTCCAAACAAAAGTTGAATAAGGAAACTATAGAACTCAATAACACTATTAATAACCTAGACCTAATTGACATATATAGAGTATACCACCCAACATCAAGCAGTTACACTTTTTTCTCAGCAGCACATGGATCCTTCTCAAAAATAGATCATATATTATGTCACAGGGCAACTCTTAGACAATATAAAGGAGTAGAGATAATACCATGCATCTTATCTGATCATAATGGAATGAAACTGAAAATCAACGATAAAAGAAGGAAGGAAAAAGCATACATCACTTGGAGAATGAACAATAGGTTACTGAATGATCAATGGGTTATAGAAGACATCAAGGAGGAAATTAAAAAATTCTTAGAGATAAATGAAAACACAGACACAACATATCGGAATCTATGGGACACATTGAAAGCAGTTCTAAGAGGAAAATTCATTGCTTGGAGTTCATTCCTTAAAAAAAGAAAAAACCAACAAATAAATGATCTCATACTTCATCTCAAAATCCTTGAAAAAGAAGAGCAAAACAACAGCAAAAGAAGTAGAAGGCAAGAAATAATTAAAATCAGAGCTGAAATTAATGAAATCGAAACAAAAGAAACAATTGAAAAAATTGACAAAACTAAAAGTTGGTTCTTTGAAAAAATAAACAAAATCGACAGACCCTTAGCGATGCTAGCGAAGAGAAGAAGAGAGAGAACTCAAATTACTAGCATACGGGATGAAAAAGGCAATATCACAACAGACACTTCAGAAATACAGAAGATAATCAAAAACTATTTTGAATCCTTATACTCCAATAAATTAGAAGATAGTGAAGGCATAGATAAATTTCTTAAGTCATATGATCTGCCCAGATTGAGTCAGGAGGATATAGACAACCTAAACAGACCAATATCAATTGAGGAAATAGAAGAAACCATCAAAAGACTACCAACTAAGAAAAGCCCAGGACCGGATGGGTATACAGCAGAGTTTTACAAAACCTTTAAAGAGGAACTAATACCAATACTTTTCAAGCTACTTCAGGAAATAGAAAAAGAGGGAGAACTTCCAAATTCATTCTACGAGGCCAACATCACCCTGATACCTAAACCAGACAAAGACACTTCAAAGAAAGAAAACTACAGACCAATATCTCTAATGAACCTAGATGCAAAAATCCTCAATAAAATTCTGGCGAATCGGATACAAAAACATATCAAAAAAATTGTACACCATGATCAAGTAGGATTCATCCCTGGGATGCAAGGCTGGTTCAATATACGGAAATCAATAAATGTTATTCACCACATCAATAGACTTAAAAATAAGAACCATATGATCATCTCGATAGATGCGGAAAAAGCATTCGACAAAGTACAGCATCCCTTTATGTTCAAAACTCTAGAAAAACTAGGGATAACAGGAACATACCTCAATATTGTAAAAGCAATCTATGCTAAGCCTCAGGCTAGCATCATTCTGAATGGAGAAAAACTGAAGGCATTCCCTCTAAAATCTGGAACAAGACAGGGATGCCCTCTCTCTCCACTTCTGTTCAACATAGTTCTCGAAACACTGGCCAGAGCAATTAGACAGACGAAAGAAATTAAAGGCATCAAAATAGGAAAAGAAGAACTTAAATTATCACTATTTGCAGATGATATGATTCTATACCTAGCAGACCCAAAAGGCTCTACAAAGAAACTATTAGAGCTAATAAATGAATTCAGCAAAGTGGCAGGATATAAAATCAACACGCATAAATCAAAGGCATTCCTGTATATCAGCGACAAATCCTCTGAAATGGAAATGAGGACAACCACTCCATTCACAATATCTTCAAAAAAAATAAAATACTTGGGAATCAACCTAACAAAAGAGGTGAAAGACTTATACAATGAAAACTACAGAACCCTAAAGAGAGAAATAGAAGAAGATCTTAGAAGATGGAAAAATATACCCTGTTCATGGATAGGCAGAACTAACATCATCAAAATGGCGATATTACCAAAAGTTCTCTATAGGTTTAATGCAATGCCAATCAAAATCCCAACGGCATTTCTTGTAGAAATAGAGAAAGCAATCATGAAATTCATATGGAAAAATAAAAGACCCAGAATAGCAAAAACAATGCTAAGCAGGAAGTGTGAATCAGGCGGTATAGCGATACCAGACTTCAAACTATACTACAGAGCAATAGTAACAAAAACAGCATGGTACTGGTACCAAAACAGGCGGGTGGACCAATGGTACAGAATAGAGGACACAGAAACCAATCCACAAAACTACAACTATCTTATATTTGATAAAGGGGCTAAAAGCATGCAATGGAGGAAGGATAGCATCTTCAACAAATGGTGCTGGGAAAACTGGAAATCCATATGCAACAAAATGAAACTGAATCCCTTTCTCTCGCCATGCACAAAAGTTAATTCAAAATGGATCAAGGAGCTTGATATCAAATCAGAGACACGCCGTCTGATAGAAGAAAAAGTTGGCTACGATCTACATACTGTGGGGTCGGGCTCCAAATTCCTCAATAGGACACCCATAGCACAAAAGTTAATAACTAGAATCAACAAATGGGACTTACTCAAACTAAAAAGTTTTTTCTCAGCAAAAGAAACAATAAGAGAGGTAAATAGGGAGCCTACACCCTGGGAACAAATCTTTACTCCTCACACTTCAGATAGAGCCCTAATATCCAGAGTATACAAAGAACTCAAAAAATTAGACAATAAGAGAACAAACAACCCAATCAACAAATGGGCCAAGGACCTGAACAGACACTTCTCAGAGGAGGACATACAGTCAATCAACAAGTACATGAAAAAATGCTCACCATCTCTAGCTGTCAGAGAAATGCAAATCAAAACCACCCTAAGATACCATCTCACTCCAGTAAGATTGGCAGCCATTATGAAGTCAAACAACAACAAGTGCTGGCGAGGATGTGGGGAAAAGGGTACACTTGTACATTGCTGGTGGGACTGCAAATTGGTGCAGCCAATTTGGAAAGCAGTATGGAGATTTCTTGGAAAGCTGGGAATGGAGCCACCATTTGACCCAGCTATTCCCCTTCTTGGTCTATTCCCTAAAGACCTAAAAAGAGCATGCTACAGGGACACTGCTACATCGATGTTCATAGCAGCACAATTCACAATAGCAAGACTGTGGAACCAACCTAGATGCCCTTCAATAGACGAATGGATAAAAAAAATGTGGCATTTATACACAATGGAGTATTACTCTGCATTAAAAAATGACAAAATCATAGAATTTACAGGGAAATGGATGGCATTAGAGCAGATTATGCTAAGTGAAGCTAGCCAATCCCTAAAAAACAAATGCCAAATGTCTTCTTTGATATAAGGAGAGTAACTAAGAACAGAGTAGGGACGAAGAGCAGGAGAAGAAGATTAACATTTAACAGGGATGAGAGGTGGGAGGGAAAGGGAGAGAGAAGGGAAATTGCATGGTAATGGAAGGAGACCCTCAGGGTTATACAGTGGAGGGGGTAGAGAGAGAGGAGGGGAGGGGAGGGGAGAGGTGGGGAGGGGGGAGGGTGGAGGATGGGAAAGGCAGCGGAGCACAACAGACACTAGTATGGCAATTTGTAAATCAATGGATGTGAAACTGATGTGATTCTGCTATCTGTGTATGGGGTGAGGGGGGGAGTTCATAACCCACTTGAATCAAAGTGTGGAATATGATATGTCAAGAAATTTGTAATGTTTTGAACAACCCACAATAAAAAAAATTAAAAAAAAAATAAATAAATAAAATAAATTATTTGGTTGCTAATATACTAATTTGCTAATTTGGTTGCTAATATGTATATATATATATGTGTGTGTGTATATATATATATACACACACACATATATATATGCACCTTATTTAATTTGGTTTTTTATGAATACCCATTGATTTTAATATTTATCTTAAACAGCACTATCATAGAGTAAAAATTCTTTGGAGATTTTATTGAATAGTACTATTGAAGTTTTTTTCTGAAATTAAAGTACTATACATTTAAATTGTGCAGAGTAGAGGTCAGTCAAATACATACTTAAATGTCTACTCAAAACTTAATTACTATGAATATTCACCAGAAAATTAGGGAAATATCCTTGGCAAATTCACATTCTTGAGTAATTCAATAATTGTGGTTAAAAGGTTGAATATATGACTAGAAATGTATGAAATAAATATAGATCTTAAAATTAATGTTTTGATTGCTTTTAAAGCAATAGTCACTGATTTTTGGATATGGCCTATGAATATCAGGGGTTAAAGGAAATGACTAATGGTGACATAAAGTAAGGAATATTAGGAAAACTTTGGGAAAGGGAAGAATAGAAAATTATTTCATATTTTGACTTTTGAATTTAACATTCCTGTTAAATGCACATGCCCAATACTTTTAGACTTTGTATTTTATTAATATATGCCTGTGATAAGCCATTCTTATACCTTTAAATTTATACCTGACTTGATTGTAACTTGCTCACAGTTTTCATCTATCCAGCTCTAAAAAAGCAGTAATATGCATTTGCTATTAAAATTTTTATTATTTAATAAAAAATATAAATGAGACATTATTGATATAATTACACTCATACTATCCTTAGGTAAGTAATTGTGATAAGTACCCTTTATTTATTTATGATTTGTTGTGTTTTAGTTTTTAACTAAATACATTTTTACTTCTAGTTTGAAAATTTATTGCTTTAGGATTTTTATGTTTTTATATCCATTAGTTTTATTTAAGCTGGGTCTGTAGTTCTGCATTGCAAATGTAAAACCAATTTGACAGCATATATTAAACAGATTCAAAGTTGTGCAGTCAAATACTTTGACATCTCTAGCTTAAGCATACTTTTTTATCAAAGGATTTTTTCAGATCCTTTTAATAAATGAATGTTCATTGCAATTAATTTTCAGAGTATTTACCAAATATAGCTAAAAAGGTTTTGGTCTTGAGGTATTATCTCAAATGATTGTTATTTTATAAACTAAACTATGAAAACTTGAGCCCATGGTGTATGCTTTGTCAGTGTTTTAGAGTCATTGAATAAAAAACGGTACTTGGATAATTTTGACCTTTGTCCATGTCCTGTACTATCGGACTCTGCTGAATGAATTTAACAGTGAAAAATTTCAGGCCCTGAAATGTTTGTTGTTAAAGATGATCAAAATATACAACTTAAAATGCAACATTTTATAAGCACTCCATCTCTCTCCTTCATCTCAATTTAATACTAATTAATACCCCTAGTGAGCCTTTTTGGCCTGACCTGACAGATCACAAGAATTAACATGTTTCACTCATGACTCCTTGGACTTTACGAACTTACACAAATCTAAAACTAAAGCACTTTTGACAAGTACAGATTACAAATTCAGCCCACAGGAGCCATACTGAGCACAGGATAAGCACAGAAGTTTTGCTACACTGCTTACATAGAACTGGGAGAACAGAACAGATTTGTTCATAGGTACTGCAATTATTTGAAATATGGATCACCAAACTGAGCACGCCATATGGAAAGGAAGACTCAGAATTGAAACTCGTTTAAAAAACTTAAACCTCCACTTTTTTTTTGTTAAGTAGAATACTGTTTAAATCTCATTAAGAACAATCTTAGTTTTTTTAAAAAAAGAACTATTCAAACACCTATACAAAATTCTCATCCATATTAACTGAAAAAGGAATAGGCTTCACTGTACAATAATATTTAGAACCATGATATGTATCATACCAGTCATTTAATTTTTGGTTATCCAATCAAATAAAAAGAAAGCATCCATTTACTAAGTCTCATTTTAACTAAATATTCTTTCTTTGAGAAAAGTTAACTCCTAAAATTATGTATTGTTTATTTTTATATTCATACTTGCACATGTAATTTGTTTAATCTATTTCCCCAGTCTCTTCCATTTTTCTCCCTTCTTTCCTCCCCAGATCCTCTTGCCATAATATAGTAATCGCCCTACTATTATTAGTAGTAGTGGTAACAGTATTTTAATTAATGCATTTTTAATACACATAAGAAATTCATTGTGGTATATATGGAAATGAACATAGTGTAATTTGGTAGATTTCATTCCTCAGTACTTCCCCATGGTGTCCCTTCCTCCCTCCCTCTGGATCCCTTCCCTCTACTGTATTGGGCTCCCTTCTGTTTTCTTGAGACTTTATCCTCCTTTATTTTCCTCTCTTTCTCATTCTAATCTCCCCATGTAAGAAATCATTTAACCCATGATTTTTTGATCAGGTGTATTGCACTTTGCATGATTTTCTCCAACTTCATCTGTTTACAACCAAATGACATGATTTCATTCTTCTTTATGGCTGAGTAAAAACATATATACCATATTTATTTTAACCAGTCATCCATTGATGGGCACCTAGACTGGTTCCATAATTTGGCTATTGTGAATTACACTGCTATAAATATTGACATCCCTGAATCACTATAGAATGCTGATTTTGGTTCTTTTGGGTAAGTATCAAGAAGTGGAATAGCTAGGTCTTAGGGTGGTTCCATTTTTAGACTTTTGAGGAAATTCCATAATCCTGTCCAAATCTGGGGTTTAACCAGCAATGCATAGGCTCATCTTTTCCCTCACATCCTCATGAGCATTTATTGTTATTTATATGCTTCATGGTTATCTTTCTCACCTTAGTGAGAGGAAATGTCAGTGTATTTTTTAATACATTTCCCTCACTGCTAAGATTGTGGAATATTTTTCATATATTTTTTGGACATTGTGTTTTTCTTCTTTTGATAAATGTCTGGTTAGTTCATTTGCTCATATACTGATTGGGTTGTTTTTGTGGTGTTTTTGAGTTCTGTTTATTCTGGGTATTAATTTAAAAAAAAACTATTTTCATAGATTTTAAAAACTACTCAACTTGTCAGAGGAGTACATGACAAAGATTTTCTCCCAATCTGAAGGATTCCTCTTCATTTCCTTAAATGCTTCCTTTGCTATGAAAAAAGTTTTAAATTTTATTCCATTTCACTTACTGATTCTTGGTTTCATTTCTTGAGTTTCAAAGGTCTTAATAAGGAATGATGTGTCTGCAACCATACCTGTGAATATTATCAGTATGATTTCTTCTAGCAATTGCAAAGTTTCTGGTCTAATCTGTATGTCTTTGATCCACTTTGACTTGATTTGGGGGCAAATCCATATTCTTCTGCATATGGATATCCAGTTTTCCCAGCACCAATTGTTTAAAAGCTGTCTTTTCTCCAACACATGCTTCTGGCACCTTTGTCAGGGATCAAATGACTGTACCTATATGAATTTGTCCCTGTGTCTTCTATTTTATCCCATTGGTCTTCATGTCTATTTTGATACCAAATTCATGCTGGTTTTTTTAAACTATAGCTCTGTAATATAGTTTGAGAGCAGGTATTGTGATGCCTCCAGCATTGATTTTACTGCTCAGTATATCCTTTGCCATTCTGGATCTCTTATTCTTCCATATGAATTTAGGAGTATTTCTTCCAGTCCTGTGAAGAATATCATTGGTATTTTGATGGGGATCATATTTTTAATCTACATTTGTTTCTTTCTTTTGCTCACCAAGTGAAAGAAGAATCACCAGTGTATCAGAAATCATCTACAGTTACACAAGCCATATTAAACAGTTCAGTTACATGGATTCCTCATTGTCCACTGCTGGTCTTATAAAATATATTTTTTTAAATAAAATTGTGTTAAATTGCCTTCATTACATTTTCTCTTGTTTAATCATTAATGATTTAAGCAAAATGAAAACATCTGCTGAACAGTCTGAAAAATTTTTTTACAGACTAATCAGCCTGTGGGTTATTTCTACTGAAATGTATACTGATAACAGTAGTGTAGTTTTTATTCCTTGAAGGAAGGATGGATTTTCATTGCATGGTTTTGTTCTATTTGCATTCCTTAGTTTATATGCTACACTGAGCATGTATCCATATTCATCTAAAATATTTATTAAGAAATATGTACTGTATCTAAACATAAGATGCATTTCCCCACCAAAAAATGTGAAGTAAGCAAAAAGATAAGACAATAAAGAGATTAAACTCAGTGAAAAGGAGAAGACTAAAACATTACAAACACATTAGAAAATATAGTCAAGAATCAAGCAAAATCATGATGTCCCATTCTGAGAACTCTAACAAAACCTTTTTTGAGAAAGATAGGGATGATGCTTATCATCAACAAAGTTATTATAATTATTTTTGTATTTTTAAACCAACTAACATGACCACCATAGTAGATAAATACAATATGTTACTTGAACACTTTATAATCCCTATTAGTAAATGAAAATGTTTTATTTACAGATTTTGCTCCCTGGAATTTAGTATTATCCTCTCTTGAAACTACAATATAAGTGCTTGTAATTTTAACTGTATTATAGACCATATGCATATGAAAAAATTTTGCATTATCTGTTCCCTATTTACTGAATGCTACCAAGTGTCAGGCACAGTACTAACTACTAGAAAAAGTGGCATGTAAAAATTGGTATGAGATTTTTTTTTTATGGGATGGAGACTTTAGACAAAAGGCAGAAGGTGATTACTAACATATGCAAATATACAAAGGATAGCCCCCTCCATAATGATGATATCCTGTTGCAGTGGAATTTGAGCAATTTGGGTGAGCCAGGCTTCAATGAGTGCTATTTCACATAAAAAGGATAGTTTAGACTTTATTCTGTAGAGAAGGAAGATAGAACATTCCAGAAAGTCATGAAGTTAGCATGATGAAAAAGTAAATAGTAACAATAATATACAAAACAGAACCCCTAAGCAGAGAAAAAACAAAAGATATGACATTAGAAGGAAAATACAGGGAGAATTCTGACGACAGAGGAAATTTATAACGCATTAATGATTTTCGTATATGCCCTTAAAGATATGTAAAATTTTAATAAGCTTTAGGTGTGCAATGGCGCAATCATATGCGTACTTCACAGAGGTCACACTGGGCTGGTTGTAACTAGTAGGGACATAAGTTGATATATTTGCAGGATGATTAGGGGGTAAAATCTACAGGATTAACTGATTGTGTATCAGAATAGGAAGTGGTAAGAATGACCCCTAGATGTCTGCATTACCAAAAAAAAAAAAAAATGGGTATTAACTGTTGTTTCAGACATGTGGTCAATTTGGAGAAGAAATATCATAAAATTTCATTCAGGCATATTTGTTTGAAGAATCTAGGATGAAATATCACATAAACAATTAAATATAAAGGCCATAATTAAAGCCATAGAAACTGAACTAAGATAATTATCTTTTCATAATTGTCACATTGGTTTTGGAGCAAATTTTAATCTCCAATGGAAAGGTGAAAAGTTGAAGTTTCACCAACTTCACTGCCAAACATACAATGATAAGAAATCTAAGGTCAAGTAATGCACATAAAACACTCATTAACCTGTTTTGTATGACTGAAGACATACTTGGTTCTGTGTCTTTTCATATATATCAAAACAAACTGAAAGAAGAGTTTATACTGCTGAAAATGTAATTTGCTAAAGGCAGTTTCAGCCAACTGCTTTGTGGAATCAGAGACAGCACCCTGTTAAGTGAAAACAGACTTGAAAAGGTCTTTAGACCTGAGGCACCACTTCCTGAACGGTTAGGCTGCTGTGCTCACCCTGTTCTTATAATACAATTATGCAAGGGCAGAAGTAACCAAATAATACTTCCTTGCCAACCACATGCCTTCAAAAATATTTCTAATTTCCCCTGTGTTAATTTGTCAGTGCTCTGGCACAGATTTATTGATGCTTGAAACTGGCAATAGCCTGGTATATTTCCTGATTTGAGTCCTTCACATGTTTATGAGCCATGCTTTGGATTTTAACTTGTATGGGAATATGTCAGATATACCACACTACACATCTGATATAGTCCCAGGTTACTGACAACATGACTAATGTAATATACAATTGATAGTATATAATATACATCCTATATTGATAATAATGTCAAATGCAATGTCTAATATCTAATATTTTATTAATATCTGACATTTATCTATATGATATATGTAATGTTATATTAATGTATTAGATAGTAGGTATAATATATCATATTACATGTTAATATATTCCTAGGAAAAAAATATAAAATGAAATGATAGAATTATGAAATAGACTGCCTAGAACTACTCTATGAAAAACTATATGATGTAATGATGATTTATTGAAGAAGATGAGCTTGAAAAGGACAGAAAGCGAGTATGTGGCAGGTGAGTGTGCACTAGGGAGTGTGTATGCACACACATACACCTGTAGAGTGTGGGTCTGTAAAAGGGTACCACTTATCCTCAAGCAAGCTCATGACCTCCATGCACATGGGAATGTACCCATGTAAATTTTTTTGACTTTAATACTGAACTGGCTAAACTGTCTTGAGTTTTGCATTATCAGAGATGAAGTCATCTAGTTAGAGCTACTTCAAAAGTATAATGTCTAAGGCTACATTTCTATCACTGAATTTGTTCAGGCAGGTGGTATGCTTATCTGTCAGAAGACACCAACTTAATAATTACTTAACCATAACTACAATGTCATTTGAAGAAGGTCTTAATCCGGCAAAGGAAATATGAAAAAATAATTGCTCTGATGTTGCAAATGTTGCTTTAAAATCAGGTACAAAATATTTAAATAATCATTAGATTCTGATAGGTATGGTGGGAGATGGTATTTGTTGAGGCAACGGGTGATATTTCACAGTAGTGATGGATAATATTTGGACTGGGTCTTAAGAGATAAATAAGAGCTTGAGAACTGGGAGGAGGCACAGGATTTGGTAGCAACTGTTTTCTCTGTAGTTTAGGAAATAATTCATCATCCACAGGCAAGTGAAAGATATCTTCTATAACCCAGAAGGTAGAATTTGGAAGAGAGCCATGAAATTTGAAACAGGAGCTGGGAGAATGAACCAGGTTTCTGACCAGGGCTATGCAAAGGGATTGCCTGGAACTATCAGAATTTCCTAATTGCACCCAGTGAAAACTTGGACGGTTTTGTCATTTTCCAGTTGTACGAAATAGCATTGGGACAACAGTGGAGAGAAAGATTGTTAGCAAACTGTCTGCAGCATGTTATTTCANAGTACAACTTCATCTTACACAGTTTGATATTTTGGATTTTTGCTATTATCAAGTTCAAATGATTTTATAATATCCATTTTGCTATCTTCTGTGCACTCTGAATCATTGAGAAGTTTCTAAGTTCTGAATGTTTCGGAGATTTTCTAGTTTTCTTTCAGCTTTTGACTTCTAATTTAGTTCTACTGTGATATGCTTTGAATTTTATCTGTCCTTTGAAATTCACTTATACTTGCTTTATAAGAAGCCCATATTCGCTTTAGGTAATTGTTCCTTTCTCTCTAAAAAAATTTAAGTTTGTTGTTGTTGGGTTGTTAGATGTATGTCAATTGGATTGAATTTAATTTTTATTTTATTAAGTTCATCTATTTCTGTTCAATTTCTTCTTATCAGTTACCAAGTGAAGCATGTTGACTCTCTCTGTGCACTTTGTAGGATTTCTCATTGCTATTTTGTCATTTTTGCTTTTGTATCTTTACACTATCATCTTAGGTGTGCCCAATCTGCTTTAGACTTGTATATTAAGCTCTTAATTTCAATTATTATCTTCATTTATAGAGTGTCTACTTCATACTTTCTTTTGGTAAATTCATCTTGTCTAATGAAAGATTCCATCTTGACATCATTTTTTTGACCATTTTAATTATACTTATCTTTAAGGCCCGATATGAAAATTCCAATATCTGAATCATCTTATAGGAAAGTTTCATATTATAGATCAATTCCTTACTATTTCTATTATTAATTAATTGAAAATTAAATATATGGAAAATTTTAGAAGCACAAACTATGTCATCCAACCCACAGAATTCTCATTCTATCCACTGGCTGAAGGTTATGGTAGGGATAGTTGGTCTCAAACCAACTGGAAATGGAGTTTTCAGTGTCTGCTTTCAGATATTTGGTTGCCCTTAATCACAATATGTAACCCTCCAAGGCTCTTTACTGAGCATTTGGGGTATATCTCCTTATACACTGATGATGATATAAGTGGGAGACTGTAGATTGCCCAGTGTAGCTTTTAAGTCAACTTTCTAAGCTCCTTAATTCTCTCTTTCTGTACCAATCAAGAATCCACAACTGCCTCAAGGGAAAACCCAATACAGAGCACCAGGCTCATTTTTATACTCCTCCCCATTCCTCTCACTTCTTGGTTCCTCAAGCCTTGGTTGCTATAGCAGCCTCCAAACTCCAATTTTTCTATACTCAACCCTATGAGATTTCTGAAAAGCTCTACTTGCTTTATGCCTGTTAAGGTCCATTCTGTACTTGGTCTTTTAGCTGAGCTGACAATTAACAAACACCCTAAGAGGAAAATGACACATAAAATGTTGAACTCATCTAAATTAACTTTTCCAGGACTTCAGCTCATTGACTTCCTTGAAGGTTCTCTGCTGCCTTGAAATATGTGCTTTTTGTCTATTTTCCAGATTTTCTAATCGTTGGTAGAAGTGCTGGTCTGATATTAGCTACCCATCATAGCAGGAGGTCTATAAGTCAATTTTTAATTTATTTAAATTAAAATCTCATTTTTTTTGTAAAACAATGACATCCTAAATTATATAGCTCCACTTCACCTCATTTTCAAAACTATTTTATAGTGATTCTAAAGTCGTTTTAAATAATTCTTTCATTTTTATTATCTGTAGCACTCCTAGCCAAACGTATAAGCATTCAACAAATACTTGAAAAATATCTGAATAAATGTTTGTTAATGTATTATAGGCATATTGATATGCTGTGTTAGCAACCCTGAATCTTTTTTTTAACTTATCTTAGATGTTATTCTTTAATGTTACATAATCCTGGAGGCAAACAAGGATATAATAAAACCAATTTTCTGAAATATTTTATTATTTGAAACTTAAAATGTCAATATTTTTATGATGAAAAAAATCATCATACAATAATTTTGTTGGAGAGCCTAATGCTTTTAATTTTTGTTGTTTTATTTTAATACATGTGGAAATGAGCAAGGTAACAAATTTAAAACAATCAAATCTTCCTGTTCCTTAACTGGAAATTTAAAAGAGAAAACTCTTAACTCCTTTGGATGATATCAGGCCAAAAAGTTGTTTGGCCATTGCTAACAATCATGCTTGTTTCTGCATTTCCACCAAGTTATTCATTAATCAATGGTTTGTCTCATGAATATTTTATGTGAATTTTCCGAAGAAGAAAAAGGAAAAAGCATAATTTTAGTGAATACTATTGACTGTCAATACTTCTGAAAAAATAATTTATTGCTATCTTTGAATATCCTAATGGCATAAAACTAAGTAACTGGCAGAGTATACTTTCTCCGAATATAGGACCACAGAGGTAAATGGTGCACTGTTTCCTGGGGATCTGAATGTATATTCTGACTTGAATATTGATTCTAACTAATTTATTTGCCATTCTGTGCAATTGTTAGGTCATCATGAGCAGGCAACATAATTATTTCTGGTAGTACCGAGATGTATCAAGATAGTTTTCTTCTTTTTCTTTTTCTTTTCCTCCAGAAACTTGCACATTATCTTTTTTTTTTTAAATGTAAAGGAATAATTTACTCTTGAAGTTGGATTTTGATAATAGATCACACATATTCCATGGAGAGTATATTGAATTTCTTTGCAGAAAGGACACTTACTTAGCTGAAGCATCATCTGTTATGGTCTCTGAACTTAGAGTGCAGTGTGACAGAGGGCAGTTGAAGTATCCAAGGTGTATTCCAAGAGACAGGTAAAAAGAGGCTTGCACCCATGGCTACTTGCTTCTTTCTATAAGATTGTTATTCAAGAGATTCATCATGTTATAAATTTCAGGAATATGTTCTACAAAATGTCTACTTTATAGTAATTGGAAGGGAAACAGAATTGTATTTTCCTCATTTTTTTTAACCTAAGAAAATTCCTGAAAATATTATTTAATTCAGCAAGCTCTTTGAGTCGTATGAACCCCCAGTGCTATTTGCTACTTGCTATTTGTAGCACTTTGACAATTGGATAAATGATCCAATTTATAGGTGGAATATTTAAATATTCAAAAATTAACATACATGTTCTGAGACAAGACAAAAACATTTTCTTTTGCTTCTCATTGTGTGTAACAAATAAAGGTTTGTTAACACAGTTGTACAAACCTTTGTACTGAGGAAAGAGCATGTTTATAATAGTTTGAAATCATGGTGTTCATTTTCAGGATCACATTTATGTATAAGAATTTGAACTGGGCTAGGATCCTGGCTCAGT
>NW_026008273.1:0-1994 GCF_001458135.2 Marmota marmota marmota | reverse complement strand
ACAATCTATACATCAAAATATTTGTTTGCAATAATATTGGACTATATTATTGTCTTCATATATGTGCAAAAATTTGCACTCCCATTTGTCTTTATTCTTTTCATTAATTTTAGACTTTTCTGTTACTTTCAATGCAATATACTTGTAATGGCAAAGAACCAATCACAGTAGGGGAGATTTACTTTATTAAATGCAGAAGAGACTGCCCTTCAAACTGTTTAATTATAAAAAGTTTTTAAATTAATTGTAACTCAAGTGGTTTAAAGACCTACTATTAGGACCATAAACTCTACAACTGCTAGAAGAAACATAGGCTCAACACTCCAACCTATTGGCACAGGTATCAACTTCCTTAACAATACTCCTAAAGTACAAGAAATAACACCAGGATCCAATAAGTGAGACAGCATCAAATTAAAAAGCTTTTGCACAGCAAAGAAAACAGTTAAAAGTGTGTGGAGAGAGAGAGCCTACAGAATGGGAGAAAATCTTTGCCACTTGCTCTTTAGTGGATTAATATTAAATGTATATATAAAGAATTAAAAAACTTAACACCAAAAAAAAAAAAAAACAATAAATGGACAAAAGAACTAAACAGATGCTTCTCAGAAGAAGAAAGACAGGTGGCCAACAAATATATGAAAAAATGTTCAACATCTCTAGCAAGCAGGTAAATACAAATCAAAAATACATTGAGATTTCATTTCAAATCAGAATGGCAATAATCAAGATTATAAACAATAAAAACAGATGCTGGAGAGGATGTGGGGGGAAAGATATACTCATATATTGCTGGTTGGACTGTAAAGTAAAGCAACCACTCTGGAAAGAAGTATGGATATTCCTGAAAAAATAGAAATAGAACCATTGTATGAATCAGCTATCCCACACCTTGTTACTTATCCAAAAGAACTAAAATAAGCATGCTATAGTGATAGAGCGACATCCATGTTTATAGTAGCACAATGCACAATAGCCAAGTTATGAAACCAGTCCAGATGCGCATTCCACAGATGAGTGGGTAAAGAAAATGAGGCATATATACACAATGGAATTTAAAACAACTATAAAGATGATGATATGCATTTGCTGGTAAAAGGATGGAACTGGAGAACATCATGCTAAGCGAAATAAGCACACTCAGAAAGTCAAGGGTCAAATGTTGTCACGGTTTGAAGTGTCCCCCAAAAGCTCATGTGTGACACAATGCAAGAAGGTTTAGTGGAGAAATGGTTGGGTTATGAAAGTCTTGACTCAATCAGTGAATTAATCCCCTGATGGTATTAAAGATTGATGGCTGAAGGCAGATAGGCTATGTCTGGAGGAGGTGGGTCATTGGGGGAGGCTTGTCTTTGGATTATATATTTTGTATCTGATAGATGGAGTATCTTTCTGCTTCTGGATCATCATGTGAATGACTTTTCTGTGCCACACTCTTCTGCCATGATGTTTTGCCTCTCTTTGAGCCCCAAGGAATGGAGCCAGCCTTCTGTGGACTCAGACTGCTGAAACCATGGGCCCTCTGAATAAACTTTTCCTCCTCTACCATTGTTGTGATCTGGTCTTTCAGTTGCAGTAGCAAATAAACTAAAACAAATGTTTTCTGTCATAATGCAGAAGCTAGAAAAAAAAATAAGGAAAAATGGTGAGGAGGGATGAAAATAGAAGAGAAATTAGTGAAGTAGAGGAAGAGTATTGAAATGGAAGAAGGAGGAACAGGAAATGGGAGGAATGGTGGAATGAAATTAACCAAACTATCTTAGGTGCATGTATGAATATACCAAAGTGCATTTCACCTTTGTGCATATGTATAAAGAAATAATTTTTTAATACTATAGATAAATAGAAGGAAGACCAGTAGAGTAGGAAAAAATGAACCAGAGGAAGAAGGAGAAAAGGGAAATGGGAAGTACTAGGGACTGAATGGAGCAAATTATATTCTAGGCTTGTGTAATTACATCAAAATGAACCCTCATATTGTGTATAACTATAAT
>NW_026008272.1:0-3709 GCF_001458135.2 Marmota marmota marmota | reverse complement strand
TTTGTTTCTCTTGCTGAGAAAAAACTTTTTAGTTTAAGTAAATACCATTTTATAGATAATGGGATTTGTGCTTTTAAAAAATTAAGTAAATTTCTGAAGCTCATATGCCTAGCACTTTGCATAGCTGCACTTCAAACTTAGGTTGTTCATTTGGCCCCTATTGTGAACTACATAATTATTAAAGGTTTAGAAAGCAGAAGCAGCAAGAACATGCTTAGGAAAATAAAGAAAACATAAAACAGAAGTTTCCATTTCATAATATTTATACATTTCTTTAATGTTCAGTGCATGCGTTACTTTGGGTAACATTCTATCACTGAAGTGGTTTATAATATGTCAAAATTTAATTCTTAAGAGTATCTCACATGCTATCATATTCTTGAAGCATGTTTTTTTTTTAAATTTCCCAACCCGATGTCATTTCCCCCTTATGTGACTTGACTTAACTTTGTATTTTTCAAACTGTCTTACCTACATGGTTAATCTTCTTGTTTCATTTACTAACTCTCTTCCCTTTACACACACACACATACACACACAAACACACACACACACACGTAAAATGCTTTCCAGTAGAAGATTGTATGTTTTTTCATGTTTTTATTCATTTGTGTCATTATTCATTCACTCATTTATTCATACACTGAACAAATTTCTACTAACCATATACAATTAGGAGACACATGACTCCTTAAAATATAGGAAGTTTTTTCTTTTATTTACCAATATCTTTTAATTAAAATTATTAACTAATATCATTCCCTTGTGCATTAATTACTGGTGTTCTATCAAATAGAGTTATCAGCACTTTTGATTAAGAGACCTTTCCCCAGAGCCAAACTAGCTTCCATGGCCTTTTGATTCAGTGTATGGATATTTGCTGTGGGTTCTCAGAGACAGGCAAATGCAAGCACCTTTGACACACAGTGCAGCAAGCTCACTCAAGACCTTCTCAAGATGGCTGCCATTACTACTGTGTTTGTATGCTGGGAAGTGGGGAAAAATTCCCCAGGACTAATGTGCTATGGGTTTCCAGGTCCATCTACTGTTCATACTGTACACTATAGTGCTGAATCAAGTGTTAGATGTTCTCTTTGATTCCCTCCATCTTTTCTTCACCTCCACCCTCATCTTCTGCAGAATGGCCATGAGATTGGCACTAAGGACTCTGTATCACTCTTTTTCCTCTAGTCAAAGTCTGTGTGTTTTCACAAGTCTCTGTTTATAATTTAACTGCAGAATTTTATCACAGTCATCCCCTTAAAGAGCAACTGCTCTCTCTTTGATTTGGTTTTATCTCATGAAGAAGTTGGTGAGTGCTGAGACCAATATTACATGAACTTCTCCAAAAATAGCCCTTCTTCTCTTTCTACAACTCCTTTTTCTATCAAGGTTTATACTTCCTAATGGAAGGAAAAGGCTAGTACACCAGTGTTTATAATGTAGTGTTCATGGGATCACCTAGCACTGTTTGCATATAGTAGGCTATACTAACTATTAATTGAATAATCACCTTAGCCTACTGTAAGCAATTATTTTACTGAAAATGTTATTATAATTGTATTTGGAACTTTAATAGTGATATCTTGTGTTTAAATACTACTATATCCTAGTAATAAAATTGACCCGAAATATATTGGAATCTACATGGTTTCTAGGGTAAGTAACAATGGAATCTGTATTATTTTTTTCACTATGCTTGTGGTAACAGGTTTGTTAACAACACAGAAACATCAAACTTTAAGGTATGTCATAATTGTAGTTTCACCTTCTATTTGATTTATCAGCTCAATGATAATGTTCTAAAATTATTTTATTTTTATTTTTAATTATTAATAAATGGTAGATGAGAATTGTTTCTCAATATACAAATAATCAAAATGAAGTGTGTAAAAAGCTAACAAGCAGATTTATTTCTGGAGTTCAAAAATTCATGCCTTGAGTTTAAACAACTCAATATAGAATCATCTAGAGTGCAGGGTGTTTATAAAAGCAGAGCCTGATAAGAAGGGCAAGTACTGTAACCTTATTGTTTAGTGGAAGAAGCAGCAAGCAGAATTTTCTCCTTGTTTTAAACATTGTACTTTGGTCCCTTCAGCTGACCTTTTCCATAAGGTCCGTTAAGTTTTCAATAGGAGCTTTATGATTTCAACTAGTTTGGTACATTAATTTCATCTTGTGGTGGGCTGATTTCCTACATGTGTCTAGAATTCAAGAGGAATATTTGTTCCTATTTAATTTAATAACCAACTTTAAAATAAACAGAGAAATAGACTATAAATTTAGATCTTTTATGTCCATATCTCCAAACTGTAGGAAAGTGCTCAGGTGTGCTCCTTTGCCACACACCTCACCACGTTTGTAAAGATTCCTCCAGCATCCTATATCTAACAGACATTTATCAGCCATCCCTTGTGTGTAGGGCATTTCTGTGGACCCAAGAGACATAGACTAAAGAATTAGATTGCATTGTAGGTTCCTACAGAGGCAGGGGGGAAGTAATTAGACGTTAACAATGATTGAGAGCTTTGTATATGCCATTCTTAACCTATGCACTTTACATATATTGCCTCATTCAATCCCCAAAAGTGTGAAAAGGCATAATTATCATCATGATTTTGAGATGAACAAACTGTAGGAAAGTTAATTTACCCAGTGTTTAGCAATTTTGTGCGAGCATCTGTTTCCAGGAAGGAAAATATATGATTAATCAAAGACATAGAGCATGCTTTCATGTACCATGTCTAGGTTTGGGAGGATAAGTGCTCAAAGGGAAGTGACTGGTAAGTATGGCTGGTAAAATAATAGCTAGAATTAGAGGTTGGGACAAGAGTGTAAATAGTTTTATGTTTGTTGTTATTGTAATTACTATGTATATATCAATCTAGGAGAGGATATATATATTATTATAAACATAATGATAGTAGAAACATTTGGTATTTTTAGGATTTTTAAAAGAAATCATGGCAACATTATGAATTGTGGACTTGACAGGGAACAGAGTAGTTCACATTGATTGGAAATCAATTAAATAATTTATATTTCATTTATTCAGGTAGGAGGATATTGATGAAGACTTAAAACACTAAACATAAGTCCACAGTATTATGGAATAAAAATCCTGAAATATATTTTATGAACAAACCTCCACAGCCAAGAAGAAATTTTACAATACACAAAGTAAATAATGTCCTAAACATAAAAAAAAAAACAACTATTAATGTTCAACATGGAAAGAAAATTAAACCCATCTCAAAAGTACTAGCCATTTTAGCTGTGGCCAAGTGCTTAAAAAAGATAGAATGTAAATGTGAAAAACATTATGTTTTCATAATCAAATGAAACTATTATCCTTAAAGCAGAAAATACTGGAAGAAATAAGCAACACATTAAAGAAGCTTCTCTTAAATAACTACCTCCCCAAGGGTGAGTTTCCTTGGATTTTTGACAGGGATCAGGTAAAACTTCTTAAAGTGCAAAGGGACAGTGGAGACTAAATTGCTTTAGGCTGTGAAAACAGAAATCCATGGTTTAGAAAGAGTTATGGAATCAGAAATTTGTATTGACTTTTAAACTTTACATTTTTGAAACAGAACTATTTCTTTGACACTATTTCTCTTGCTCTCTTCCCACTTCCTTGTCTTTTTTTTCTCTCTCTCCCTCCTTGATATCTCTCTCTCTCTCTCTCTCTCTCTCTCTCTCTCTCTCT
>NW_026008271.1:0-3710 GCF_001458135.2 Marmota marmota marmota | reverse complement strand
GCCAAGGAGTCACAGGAAGTGGAACAGTCAGAGGAAGACAGCTTACTGAAACTAGATATGTGCCTCCCAGTGGTTCAAGTGCCTAAAACTTGTTCCCCAGTGTGGCAGTGTTGAGGTGGTGGAACCTTTTATATGTGGCACCAAATGGAAAGTAATTAGATCATGGGGACCCTTACCTCAGAAGGCATTAATGCTGGTCTCACACACTGAGTTATGAGAACAGGTTGTTATTTTGGAGGGTGTAGGGAGACTACCACCTGTATTTGGCCCCTTTTGCACTTGGCCTGCTCCCTTTTTACTTCTGCACCACACTCTGATGTCACCATGAAGCAGGAGGCTTCCAGTAATCCAGCACATGCTCCTGGACTCCCAGATCTATCAATTCAATAAATTTTATGGGGGCTGGGGGTATAGCTCAGTAGTACAAGACTTGCTAGCATGCATGTAGCCCTGGATTCAATCCCTGGCAGTTCAAAAGTAAGCAAATAAATGCCTATTCTAAAGAAAATATCAAGCCTCATACATTTCTTTATTGCAACAATAATGTACTAAGACACAGCTCCAGGAGATGGGCAGCAATCAGAAGCAGGATGAAGGTGATAGTTGAGCAGCATGGAGTGTAGGCTCTGCAGACACTGACATAGCTAGAAAATGAAGAGGAGAAATGGTCTGGTGAGGGCAGCTTGGAAACAGATCCTGTTTATGAGACACATAGGAACCACAGGTAGTGAAGTAGCTCTAGGTCCACTCAGGATGGCAGACGTGGGTAGAAGAGGACATATGAGCACCTTGAAGAAGAACTGAATGAAAACGGGTAACCCAAGAAACTGATGATGCATGTGGTGGATGTATTTACCAGTCCAGATCAGGCAAGAAAGCAGACGGCCAGGCTACAGAGGTCAGGGTGGGAGCATTTGGAAAGAAGGCTGTGGTATAAGCCCAGGGGCAGAGAGAAGCCTGCAGTGAGTCCAGCTGAAGAGAGGGGAGGTCACTGGGAAGGGGGAAAGCTCAAACCACTCCCAGGATGAAGATACGGACCAGCTGAGAAAGTGAGAGGGCTGGAGGCCACGGAAAGCTGAGAAGGAAAATAAATCAAGGTGTGGGAGACCAACCTTACATGTGACTGAGTCACACTCCCCGGCTGGGTGCTGAGGCACTCAGTCACAGAAATGTGGCAGAGCTTTCCCCACCCTTCTTGGGTGCGAGGGTCGGCGTCTCGTGCATGGGTGTGTCTTGCTACAGCCCCATGGGTGAAGCTACACTCACCTGTTCCTTTATAATATAACCCCTTGCCCGGTTTAGGATAGAATCTTCCATGGAAGTGCCTTGTGTGTGTCCCCTTCTCTTACTGTGCCCTTGGGTGTGGCCTACCCAGGTGTCAGTCAACCTGCTGACAGTGGACATCATGAAGATAGACTCAGCCCCCTGAAACCTGACCCCTTGCCCCATTTGAATAGCTTCTCCTCAATAAAAGGGGGTCAGCACGTGCTCTTGTTCTCTCTCTTCCTGCGGACCCTTAAGGTCAGAGGAGCCTTCACAGCGACCCCAAACAAAAAGATATTTGTGTCTCTTGTGTGGTTATTTTGTGCAGCCCAGTCAGCCCAGTTTAACTGGAGTGACCCCTGAGTTTTATTCGTGAGAACAGAAACCCAGCATCAAGGGAGTTGCTTTGGAAACGCATTGTGATGACAGGAGGAATGTGACTCAGAGATGGATGATTGGGAGCAATTGAGACAAGAATATGGCAGACTCGGAGCGCCCAGGCTTCTGGAACTGAAGAACATACAGAGCTGCATGTGGAGGCTGAGCAGAGCTGGGGAGAGGACAGCTGTCGTTGCGGGTCACAGGAACAGCTGGCTTTCTTAGAGAAAGAGAAGTGTGGGGAGAATTCAAAACCGTGTTAGGAATGATTAAAACAGAAAAGTAGGAGGGCAAAGGAATCAAGGGTTTGAGGTTATAAAAACTTATACAAAGTGGATCAGATGAGAAAATTGAAAGAGCAAAGAATCAGGAAACCACAATTTTCTATGAGGAGAAAATGATGCCACAGGACATCAGAAGATACGTAGGATCCCAGACAGTTATGGAGGTGGGCTTTACTGAAGGAGAAGGTCAGGGATAGTTTAAGAGGAAGGAAGAAAACCAGTGGCAGCAGCTTTATGAAGACAAAATGTTTAGAGATCAGAAAGATGCAACAGGAATGACAGAAGAGTCCAGCAGGCCACCCAAGGACACTGTCACTTCAGCTAATCCCATACACTCAGGTTCTCTCCTATGATTGTTCAGATTCTCTGTTCTCCTGTATCTTTTTGCCTAAACTAATCATAGGCCACACCAACTGAAAAGAAGGAAAAATAAAATCAGGGTGGTAGTACTAAAAGGGAGAAGGGGGAATGAATAAAAGACAGCTTACCTGTCACTGCTACCTGCCAAGCTCTATCTTAATGTTCCCAAATCAGGAAATATAATTTTCATTTTGTTTTGAAAATCAACTTGTTATCGTTAATATTTACAACCAAAGCATTCATTTATGTGAATGTTTTGATAATTGGGGGGAAATTTAATTGACCATTTAATTATTGCCAAAATAATGATAGAGATATTCCTATGACTTTTTCCAAAAGGAGCAACCCAGCCCCTACCGCTAGGAATCCACCGATCTGCCATAGATAAGACCAGTCTTTCCCAAAGATGCATAAAATGGGAATTAAACAATGCTCTCCAGGCTTTGGAATTTCAGTCAAGATAAATGCTTGGTTGGAGTATTTTGCTTTTTTACTTTAAAATACTTGCAGGTTTAAGGAAACTTGTGAGAATGGTACACACAATGTACCATTCATGCAATATCCCCCAATATGAACACATGATAAGACTATAGGATAGTATTTACATTAGGAAATTTCATCCATTCAATGAGTCTGTAGGTCTTTATCAATTGGGAAATAGAGTCCTAGTACTTGCCTTGGTACCTGCCGTGAGCCCTGGAACATGGATTTCCGGTGAGCTCTTCATGCTGACTTCTGGTGTGGCCAGGAAATTGGTCTTAGAGTGAGAATAGGAAGGCTGACTTAGGTGGGCCCAGAAAGACAGCCTTTTGGTGAGCCCAAAAGTTGGAGTCCGGTGCCTGCCTGCCCAGCATTACCCAAGACAGGCCTTTCATCAAGAGAGTTTCCTGGCAGTGGCTTCTGAAGGGCACCTCTCACACAGTGATCAGGAACACCAAACCAGTCTGGAGACCCTGACGCTGCCTGGTGCCACCCTCACACTGTGTAGTTCATGTCATGATTTCCCCGGTCTCTATCCACACCCCTTTCCTTGTCTTCTTTCCTGGACACTCAGCCCCACTCTATAGTAAGTACCCACAGGGCAGGACCTGAGTCTGATTTATTGCTCTGCTCATCCCACTCCTACCAAATGCTTAGTGAAATTTCTGTAAGAACTCAGGACACTGAAACCAAGGTGAGCTTCCCAGGTTGATCATATACATCCATGTCCTCTGAAGATGCTGCATCCTGAGGACACGATAACTTTCATTCAGACCCTCCTAGACCTCCAGCCATGTGCCTCTTATGTTAGCTGGTCCCAATTTGTGTCCTTTTTTACATGACAAATCAGTAATTATAGGATTGTGCTCTTCTAACCTCAGTGAGATACTATAGAGAATTATACAGTAGGACATTGGATGTATACGACCAAGCTGGGAAGCTCAT
>NW_026008270.1:0-3710 GCF_001458135.2 Marmota marmota marmota | reverse complement strand
CTTTTTTTTTTTTTTTTGTATTGGGGGTTGAACCCAGAGGCACTTTACCACTGAGCGAGCAACATCCCCAGCCCTTTTTATTTTTTTATTTTAGACCTCCCCCCCCCCAGGTGCTAAGACTGATCTTGAACTTGCAATTCTCTAGTCTCAGTTTCCTGAGTTGCTGAGAGTACAGGTGTGTGCCACTGCGCCCGGCTAACAGTACATTATCTTATATGACATTTTAATTGCTCTCATAATTCATAGTATTATTATAGAGACACAATTTACAACATAATGAGGCCTATAAATAAACATATGAAGGGGCTGGGGATGTGGCTCAAGCGGTAGCGCGCTTGCCTGGCATGCATGCGGCCCAGGTTCGATCGTCAGCACCACATACAAACAAAGATGTTGTGTCCACTGAAAACTAGAAAATAAATATTTAAAAATCCCCTCTCTCTCTCTCTCTCTAATAAAATAAAATAAAATAAAATGAACATATGAAAATGAAAAATTAAAGAATAAGTTAGTAAATGATAAGGAGTTTTTGTGGTCAGGAACATTCTTCCAAAGTCAAGTCTAGTATAGCTGCATCTGATTGGTCTCGCCTGGGTCAGTGCCAGCATCTGGCTGTAAAGGAATCTGGGAAAGCACAGATCTGGTGTTTTCAGCTTTTATAGTGAGAAGTGGGAGCTCCTTTGTGTAAGATTCATAAGGGTGGAAATTCTCAGATTCTGAGAAGCTTTCAACCCTAATTCCTCAAATGAAAGTCCTCCTATACTTGACCAAAGCTAGAGGGCAGGAAAATGAAGGGAAAAGATGACTTAAAAGGTGACTTAAAAGGAGGCTGGGGTTGCATCCATCTACAACTAAAAAAAAAAATTTAAAAAAAGGAGGTCAAGGGGGCTGAGGTTGGGGCTCAGTAGTAGAGCACTTGCCTAGCACGTGTCAGGCACTGGGTTTGATCCTCAATACCACATATATAAAATAAAGGTATTGTGTCCATCCAGAACTTAAAAACAAATAAAAAATTAGAAAAGGTCAGGGAGTGGTCCAAGGCAGTGGCAAGAGTCTTGAAAAAACCTGGAAAGAGAGTTTGAGGAGGAAAAGGTAAAGTGCCCAGTGCGTTGGTGAGTGCTAGGGAGACATGGTCTTTATATTTCTCCTGAAAAGGGTGTTCTGTGACCTATCCAAAAGCAACTTCAGTTCAATGTGGAGGTATAAGCCAATCAGAGGGAACTATGGAGACACTGAATAGAAAGACATGGAGGAATCTGTATAAAAAGCATTGGAGGGGCTGTAGCTCAGTGGTAGAGTGCTCGCCTACACTTGAGGCACTGGGTTCAATCCTTAACACCACATTAAAATAAAATAAAGATGTCTACTTACAACTAAAAAAGAAGTATTGGAGACATTTGCTTCTGTTAACCATCACAAAAACTTACCCCATGTCATCAATTCATCATTCACTCCACAGCATGATTTGCTTGTGGTTCTACTGGTAGGAAAGAGAAGTAGAAAGTTGCCAGGATAGATTTAGGAGGTGATAACGTTCATTGTTCTCTTGAAAACATTTTCATTGGACTGGGATTGTGGCTCAGCAGTAGAGCATTTGCCTTGCATGTGTGAGGCCCTGGGTTCCGTCTTTGGCACCGTTATGCTCGAATTCAGGACCCCCAAAGACCACCAGAGACCAAGATGGATGTAAGCAGCAAAGAGGTGTTTATTGCGAGCTAGCTCGGTCCTCCGCGCGCACACACAGCAACTGGTGACGGAGAGGCCCCGAGCCCAGGGTTTGAGCAGTTTCATACATTCTTTGGAGAGGGCAGGGACTTCACATACATCATAGCAAATCATCACACACCACGGGAAAATCAAATAACAACTCTAAAACATGATTAGCACATTCACTGGCGGGAACAAGTTGGGTAGGGGTGATTGGTCAGTACAAAAGGGGTATTCATTTGAACTGATTGGTTTAAGCCAAGAGGGGTGTACGTGCTGAACTACATGGTTTCCCAACATGTTATCAACCACCATAAACTACTGGGAGGGTCATCTGGCATCCCAGGTATTTCCCTGTCTCATGCTCATTGGTGGCTGCTAGGGGGTTGCTATGGATCCCCACCTAGCCTGACTGAGTCAGGGACACCTGGTGCAGCAGATCTCTCCTGTTATTTGTAGATTAAACAACTCAGCAGGGTGGGAATGTGCCTAGGTGTGCTCTGTGGGTTTTTTCCAAGGACAAAGGTGATGTCCCTTCCTTGGACAGGCTTTGCTCTGAGGTAGAGGCTGGTTTTTCAGCACCACATAAAAATAAATAAATAAATAAAGGTATTGTGTCTAACTACAACTAAAAAATAAATTTTAAAAAAAGAAACATTTTCATCAAATTCTTCACAATTACAAAAGAAATTTTTATTCATCACACCAGGGAGTCAGGGCCAGTTAAAAATCTGACATAACAGCACCCTCCTCCTGGCCCATGAATGTTGGGGAGAATCCACCCAACTCCTAAATCAGATCTAGGAGGGGATCAGCAAGACATCACCACTTTACCTTGGCTATAGGAATTGGCTCCTGGGGGGTATAGTGAAAGGGGTGCAGTGACATTTTCCTGGGAGGGAAGTAGGCACTCTTTTCAGCTAGATTTGAGCCTGGGGGGAATTGAGCTTGGGGTCACTGTTGACCTCTGGCAGTCTGAGAAAGGAACTAACAAGGAGCAGAGGGGTGCTGGTGGGTGGGGGGGAAAATCCACACCCTGGGTGGCATCTGAGCCCTGGGAACCATCTACTCACCTTTCTTCAGGTTAATCAAAATATAGAAATATCTTTTTTTTGGTAGGGGGATACCAAGTACTGAACTCAAGGGTACTTGGCTACAGAGTCACATCCCCAGGCCTATTTTGTATTTTATTTAGAGATAGGGTCTCACTAAGTTGCTTAGTGCCTCACTGTTGCTGAGGCTGGCTTTGAACTCAGTGTTCTTCCTGCCTCAGCCTCCTGAGACACTGGGATTATAGGCGTGCGCCACCGCTCCTGGTCCAGGCTCAGTTTTCATAACTGGGATCTCTGGATCCTGGGCCTGAGCCAGCTATTCCTGCCCTATGACACTGCCTCTTGTAACTAATGAGGGCTTCCAGGGGTCTGAGCAGGCAAAACAGGTAAAGGAAATAGGTTATTGTCTCTGGTAACAAGGAGGAACTGCAGCACGGGTTAGTAGAGGGGTGGGGGCAGTGGCTGGGTTCAAGGAATGGGTCTAGGCTTAGCTTCTATCCCCCTCCCCCGGCCCCCTCCTGTGTCCATCTCCTTCCCATTCTTACCTGGATTAACCCCACCCCACTCCTCTTGGCCTGCCCCAAATAGTTCTCCTAAGACAGAGAACCAAGGGCTGTACTGAGAATTTCCTGGAAAGATAACCATCCTGGCTGCCTTCAAAGCTGCCAGAGAGCAGTTTCTTCTAGTTCCTGGTTCAGCCTTGTGCAATGGGCCTGAACTTCCCTAACCTCTGTCTTCCATGTTCTGCTGGGGGTGGGTAGACAACCTTGAGGAAATTGACCAGACCTTCTGTTTCCTCAAGGTCAATTAAAAATAAAAATGGGAGCTGGGCACAGTGACACACGCCTGCAACCCCAGCAACTTGGGAGGCTGAAGCAGGAAGATCACGAGTTCGAGGCCAGTCTGGGAAATGTAGCAAGACCTTGTCTTAAACTAAAATAGAAAGGACTT
>NW_026008269.1:0-3711 GCF_001458135.2 Marmota marmota marmota | reverse complement strand
ACACAACAGACACTAGTATGGCAATATGTAAATCAATGGATGTGTAACTGATGTGATTCTGCAATCTGTGTATGGGGTGAAGGTGGGAGTTCATAACCCACTTCAATCAAAGTGTGGAATATGATATGTCAAGAAATTTGTAATGTTTTGAACAACCAACAATAAAAATTTAAAAAAAAATGAAAAAAAAAGAATTATGACTAGGTTTAGGTCTAGGCGTAGGGCTAGTGTTTGGTTTAGGTTAAGGGTTATTTTGATGGCTATGGCAAGGTTTGTGTTTAGGTCTAGGGCTAGAGTTATAGCTATTTTTAGGATTAGCTTTAGGTCTCACGCTAGTGTTCGGGTTCAGTACAAATATAGGATTACCATTAGGGCTAGTTTTAGGGTTTGGTTTAGGGATAGGGTTAGGTTTAGGCCCAGGGTTAGTGTTAGGGTCAGAACAATGGTCAGGGTTAGGGTTAAAGCTAGAATGAGGGCTAGGTTTGGGACTAGTAATATGTTTAGAGTATAAGTTTGCCTAAGGATTAGGGTTAGTACTAGGGTTAGCATTTGGGTTAGGGTTTGGCTTTGGGTAAGGGAAAGGGTTAGAGCTAGGGTTAGGGCTAGGTTTAGGGTTAAGGCTAGTGTGGTGGTTATGATTTGGGTTAAATCTAGGGTTAGGGCTTAGATTATGGGTAGGATTTGTGTTACAGTTAGGGGTAGGGTTAGCACAACGACTAATGTATGAACTAGGGTTATGATTAGGGCTAGTTTTATGGTTAGGGTTAAAGCTAGGTCTAGTGCTAGGCTTAATTTAAGGTTAGGGTAATGTTTAGAGCTAGGATTAGTGTTATAGTCAGCATCAGGTTCAGGGTTAGTTATAGAGTTAGGGCTAGGGCTAATTGTAGGTTTAGAGTTTGGTTTAGAATAAGGGTTAGTGATAGGGCTATGGTTTGGTTTAGGCTTATGCTTATGGTTAAATTTAGAGTTAGGTTTATATTTAGAGTTAGGATTAGAGCTAGGACTAAGGATAGAACTAGGGATAGAGCTAGGGCAAGAGTAAGTCTTAGGGCTAAGATTTTGGTTTGGATAGAACTAAAGTGGGGCTAGGATTAGTGCGTGGCTTAGTGTTATTGTTAGGCCTAGGTTTAGGGTATTGGGTTAGGGTTAAGTTTAGGGTTATGGTTAGGTTTAGGGTAAGGGATGGGTTATATCTAGTTTTAGGGCTAGGAGAAGGGTTAGAATTAGGATTAAAACTTGGGTGATGGATTGGGTTAGGGCTAGGGCTAATTTGAAGTCCAGCATTATGGTTAAAGTTAGTTTTAGAATTAGGTTTATGGCTACATATAGTGTAATGGTAGGTTTAAGTTTAGGGTCAGGTTTAGAGCTAAGGGTATTATTAGGGTCAAGGTTATTATTAGTGTTTGGGATAGGTTAATGTTTTAAGATGTGGCTCAAATTAGCATTAGGGTTAAAATTAGGGTAATAATAGGGTAGGTTTAGATTTCAGGTTAGGTTTAGGGTAATGGATAGGGTTATTAGTAGGGATACGTTAGGTTTAAGCCTAGTGTTAGCATTAGGGTTAGGGCTGTGTTTAGGATAATGGATCGGGTTAGAGCTAGAGTTATGGTTAGGGTAATGGATAGGGTTAGTGCTAATGTTATGCCTAGGGTTATGGTTACAATTAGTGCTAGTTTTGGGGTTAAGGTTAGGTTATGGTTAAAGCTAGGGTTAGGTCAGAGATTTGGGCTAGATTTTGGGTTAAGGTAAGGCTAGGGTTAGGGTTATGTCTAACATAAGTACTATGGTTACGAATAAGGCTAGTTTTACGGTTAGCATTATGGCTAAGTCTAGTATTAGATTTAGGGTTATGGTTAGAGTGATTTTTAGAGCTATGTTTACAGATAGGTCAGGTTCCGGGTTAGTTTTAGTTTTCAGCTTAAAACTCAAATTAGGGTTAAGGTTAGGTCTAGGTGTAGGGTTAAGGTTTGGATTATGTAAAGGGTCAGGGTTAGGGCTAGGGCTTGGTTTTGTATTAGGGCTAGGGCTAGAGTTAGGACTAGTTTTAGGATTAGCATAGGGGTTAGGGTTAGGGATAGTGTTAGGTTTAGTATTAGGCTTATGGTTAGGGTTAGATTTAGATTAAAGTTTAGATCTAGGATTAGGGCTAGGGCTAAATAAAGGTCTAGGTTTAGGCCTAGGGTTAGAGCTAAAATTAGGGTCTGGTAAGGGATAGGGTTAGAACTAGTTTTAGGGCAATGGTGAGAGTTAGACTTAGTCTTAGGGCTAGGTTAGGATTAGTTTTAGGGATACAGCTAAATCAGGGCTAAGATTAGGGCTAGGGTTAGTGTTAGGGTTAGGCCCAGGTTTACGGTTAGGGTTATGATTAAGGCTATGTTTAGGGCTAAGATAAGGGCTAGGGTTTGTTTTAGGGTTAGGGCTAGAATTACAGCTAAGGCTAATGTCAGGTCTAGGGTTACCATTGGGGATATTTTCAAGCTTAGGATTTTGGCTAGGTCTAGTGTAAGGGTTAGTTTTAGGGTAAGGGTCAGGTTTAGAGCTAGGGGAATTATTAGGGTCATGTTCAGAGTTAGGACATGGTTTAGGTTTGACTTTATGGTTAGTTCTCGAATTAGCATTAGGGTTAGGTTTATTGTAATAATAAGGTTAGGGTTAGGTTTAGTATTCTTGTTAGATTTAGGATAATTGATAGGGTGGTGTTAGTGATAGGTTTAGGGTTAGGCCTAGTGTATGCATTAGGGTAAGGTTTATGTTTAGGGTAATGGGTACAGTTAGAGTTTAGTTTAGGGCTAGGGTTATGGTTAAAATTAGGTCTTGAGTTTGGTTAGGGTGAGGGTTAGAACTAGGGTTATGTTTAGGGTTATTTTTAGAATAAGGGTTAAGTTATGGGCTATGGGTAGAGCTAGAGCAAGGGTTAGGTTAAGGGTTAGGTCTAGGGATAGAATTATGGTAGTTTGAGGGTTAGAGTGAGGATTAGGGCTAGGATTATCATTATGGTTAGGGTTAGGATTAGTGTAATGGATATGGTGGGATTTAGGTTTAGGTTTAGGGTTAGGGTTAGATTTAAATTTAGGGTTAAGTTGAGGGCTATGGTTATGTTTAGTTTATGGTAAGGGTTAGGTTTTGATCTAGGGTTAGGGTTATAGCAAGTGTTAGGTTTAGGGTTAGGTCTAAGTTTAGTTTTCTGGTTAGGGTTACGGATATGGTTAGGGTTAAGACTAGCGTTACCAATAGGTCTAGGGTTAGGTTTAGGGTATTGTGTAGGTTTAGAGCTAGGGTAAGGGCTAGGGTTAACGTGAGGATTAGGGCTAGGGTTAGGGTTAGATTTATGAATAGTTCTAGGTTTATGTTTATGTTAAGGGTTAGGCTTTGATCTAGGGTTGGGACTAAGGCTAGGGTTAAGTTAGGATTAGGGCTGGGGTTAGGGTTAGGGTAATGCTCAGAGCTAGGTTAAGGCATAGGATTATCTCTAGGTTTTGTGTTAGGTTTAGGCCTAGGGTTAGGGCTGTGGATAATGTAAGAACTAAGGTTATGAGTAGGGCTAATTTTAGGTTTAGAGTTATGGCTAGGTCTAGTGTTAGGTTTATATTTTCGGCTAGGGTCAGGTTTAGAGGTTGGTTTACTGTTAAATGCTGGTCAGTGATCAGGTTAGAGTTAGAGTTAGGTTTATAGCCAGAATTAGGACTAGGTTTAGGTCTAGGGGTAGGGGTA
>NW_026008268.1:0-3712 GCF_001458135.2 Marmota marmota marmota | reverse complement strand
AGGAATTTCATATTCGATGTCAGCCATGGGCAACATTTGCAAGACTCTGATCTCAAAACAAAAATTTAAAAGGGCAGGGAATGTAATTCAGCAGGTAAAGTGCCCCATGAGTTTCAATTCCCAGTGCTGCAGAAAAAAAAAAAAAAAAAAGGAAAAAAATGTCCCTTGTATATGAATGTCATTCACCATACATGTCACTGGGGGGGGGGGGGAAGGCCAAGAACAGAAAACCACCACATTATCAATAATTTCTAATAAAATTATAAGATCAGCAGCAATTCAAAGTGGATACTAATACATGTATGGAAACAATACTCAAAGCTGGACTTTCTAAGTAGAAGTATCTGTGACAAATTACATATTTACTCAGCATCAAGACCAAGATTCTTAAGGTGCTGTTTCTATTTGGTGCTTTTTGTTGTACCAATGGTACTTTATCACTGAGCCTCAGTCCCAGACATTTTTATTTTGAGACAGGGTCTCAGTAAGTTGTCCAGACTGGCCTCAAACTTGCAATCCTCCTGCCTCTCAACTCACTGGGATTACCAGCATGAGGCATGGTGCCTGGCTTTACAATGTTATTTCTAAGCAAAGCAAGTAAAACTTCTGTTGGAAGCGCAAGTGACTTACTAGGAACATATATCAAAGAAATACATGTCTTAGAGGAACAACTGATTTTTTTTTTAGGTTACAGATTGCCTGAATAGGCTTAATAATAAAGATGGTTGGTCTTATTGAAATAAAAATATGCATTGTTAAAATTCTAGTAGGAGGGGCTGGAGATGTGGCTCAATCGGTAGCGCGCTCGCCTGGCATGCGTGCGGCCCGGGTTCGATCCTCAGCACCACATACAAAGATGTTGTGTCCGCCAAGAACTAAAAAATAAATAAATATTAAAAAAAAAAAAAAATTCTAGTAGGATATCCATGTCCCAAATCACAGCAAGAGAAAGCAATCTAAATGTAGTCTGTGGTAACAAAAGACAGCAAAAAAAAAAAAGGAAATAGCAAGCAATAGAATCACAAGCAGGCAAAAATCATAAGCTACACAGTCAAAACAAAATACATGTATGGAAACAATACTCATAAAGAAGTTTAAGTCCTCTATTAAAAGACAAAGACATACAGTTCAGGTTTTAAAATACATCAATCATCTACCTCTTATAAGACACAGCCAAAACAAAATTATGCAAAAGCGTTTAAAAGAACACAAAATGTAAAACTTCATGTGTATTATCAGTGTAACTGTAGTACTTACTATTGTGTGTGTGTGTGTGTGTGTAAATAACTTCAAGTAGAATGCCAGAATACAATGGTTTAAGTATGGACCTATCTGTATTAGCAAAACCTACCAATTGATCCTCTTGCCCTTTTGGGACTGCCTCCTGTCATCGGAGGAGTGCCCTGGAATCCAGTGTGTGTGATGTGTGTATGTAGTGAAGGAGGGGGTGAATAAAAGTTTGCCAATCACTTTTATCTTTTACAACACAACCAGAACGTGGATTCATATCCTTTGGTCACAATGCCTATGCAGATCGTTCTAGAATAGATTGGTGTGCTTTCAGGATGCAAAGCCAAGAACTATTATCAGAGCCCTGAGGGTGAAGATCATGTAGTCTAGTCCCAACTACTTGGGAGGCTGAGGAAGGAAGATCACAAGTTCAAGACCATCCTCCAAAATTTAAGGAGACCCTGAATATGAACTGAAATATGAACTAAAAAAGGGCTGGAATGGAACTCAGTGAGAGCATCCCTAAGTTCAGTTCCCATTACTGCAAAACAAACAAACAAACAAACAAAAAAACCAAATACAAAACAGAAAAAGAGTGAAGATAATGAAAGGATTAAGTGGGAAGGGTGATTTTTCCAGGATAGAACAGTTCTTGATCTCATTTAGCCCTTCCTTATCCCCGCTTTGGCAGTTCCCACAGGGCTGATGCAGAGGCCCACCTGCTAGGGAGAAGGACCTCATTTCCTTGGTACCCCTTTAGAGTCATGCAGGGACCCAGATGAACAAGCTCTGCTACCCTCGGTTTGTGGGCTTTCGGGCTGCTGCACATGTGATTATTTATGATGAGCAGGAGGCAAGGAGGATAGCATAGGAGCAAGTCATCAAGAAAATGGTAGGCACACTCCTGTAATCTCAGCAGCTCTGGAGGCTGAGGCAGGAGGATCAAAAGTTCAAAGCTAGCCTCAGCAAAAACGAGGCTCTAAGCAACTCAGTGAGACGCTGTCTCTCAATAAAATACAAAATAGGGCTGGGGATGTAGCTCAATGGCCAAGAGCCCCTGAGTTCAATCCCTAGTACCTCCCCCCAAAAAAGAAAATTATAAGGCGATTATACAATCACTTCTGCTCATATCTCATTGGTGAGAACCTGGTGACACGAGTAGCAACAGGAACTGGAAAATGGTTTCTAGCCAGGTTGCACAGTGTCTGTGAGGGAAAGAACAATGTACTGGCAACCATCCCTCTCTCAAAATCATCCTCATTAGTTTGTATAGGCCTTCACCATATATGCATTCCTTCACTGTTTTCCATCCATTACACACCCTACCCTTCATCTTGGTGATCACTACTGTGTTTACAGTACATACTTTAGTTTCTATTTTTGGAAAATATGTATTTTTATTTCATGTGCTTGTGTTTTTTAAAATTATTATTATTCTTTTTGCAGTGCTGGGGATTGAACCCAAGGCCTCACTCATGCTAGATAAATACCCTGCCACTGAGCACTGCCCCCAGGGCTATTAATTTTTTTGAGGTATAATTTACTTTCAGTAATAGTCACCTGGTTTTTAACAAAGGAGCAAAGGCAATTTATGGGAAAAGTTTTTTTTTTTTTTTCCCCCAACAGATTGTTTTGGAAGAACTGGATGTCCATGTGCAAAAACAAACAGAAAAGAATCTAAATATAGACTCTACCTTTTATGAAAATTAACTCAAAAATGGATCTTAGGGCTTTCCCAGGCGGCTGCCGAAGATGGCCGAGGGACAGGTCCCAGTGCTGGGTGGCCGAGGCCATCTCCTGGGCCGCCTGGCGGCCATTGTGGCCAAACAGGTACTGCTGGGCCGCAAGGTGGTGGTTGTGCGCTGTGAGGGCATCAACATTTCTGGAAATTTCTACAGAAACAAGTTGAAGTACCTGGCCTTCCTCCTCAAGAAGATGAATACCAACCCACCCCGTGGCCCGTACCACTTCCGGGCCCCCAGTCGCATCTTCTGGAGGACTGTGCGAGGCATGCTGCCCGACAAGACCAAGCGAGGCCAGGCTGCCCTGGACCGCCTCAAGGTGTTTGATGGGACTCCACCACCCTACGACAAGAAAAAGCGGATGGTGGTTCCTGCTGCCCTGAAGGTTGTGCGACTGAAGCCAACAAGAAAGTTTGCCTACCTGGGGCGCCTGGCTCATGAGGTCGGCTGGAAGTACCAGGCAGTGACAGCCATCCTGGAGGAGAAGAGAAAGGAGAAAGCCAAGATCCATCACCGGAAGAAAAAACAGCTTATGAGGCTACGAAAACAGGCAGAAAAGAATGTGGAGAAGAAAATTAACAAGTTCACAGAGGTCCTCCTCAGGACCAATGGACTCCTGGTCTGAGCCCAATAAAGACTGTTTATGCCTCAAAAAAAAAAAAAAAAAAGGAACTTAGGCCTAAATGTAAGAGGCCAAACTATAAAACTTCTAGGGAAAAAAAAAAAAAAAACAGGATAAC
>NW_026008267.1:0-3712 GCF_001458135.2 Marmota marmota marmota | reverse complement strand
ATGACTCCAAATAAAATTCTTCTGATGGGGGAGTTAATATCCAAAATACATAATGAACTCCAGAAAATGAACAGAAAAACAAATAACCTGATTTAAAAGTGGGCAGTAGATCTCAATAGATTTTTCTCAAAATAAGAAATACACATGGCCAACAGGTGTATGAGATGCTGCTTGGCATCATTTAATCATCTGAGAAATACAATTCACAACTACAATGAGATATCACCTCATCTCATTGATTTGCTATTATCAAGAAGACTAAGATGGAAGTGCTGGTGAAGATGTGGAGAAAACTGTATGCTCACAACTGGTGTTGGGAGTGTACATTGGTTTAACCATTATGGAAAACAGTATGGAGGTTTCTTAAAATATCAACAATAAAATTACTGTATGATCCAGCAATCCCCTTCCTGGGTATTTAATCAAAGGAAATGAAGTCAGCATGTTGGCAGACATTGAAAGTCTCCTGGCCCTTACAGCACAATTCATAGTAGTCAAGAAATGAATACAACCTTAATGTCCTTTGATGAATGGATGAAGAAAATATGGTACACATACAAAATGGGATACAATTCAACCATAAAAATTAATGAAATGCTGTCATTTGTGACAATATGGGTGGAAGTAGAGATCATTATGTGAAGTGAAAAATAGGTACACATGCCATGATTTTATTTGCAGGTAAATGGTTGGAGTTAGAGAAGATAATGCTAAGTGAAGTTAGCCAATCCCAAAAAAACAAATGCTGAATGTTTTCTTTGATATAAGGAGGCTGATCTATGGTGGGATAAGGAGAGGGAGCATGGGAGGAATAGACAAACTCTAGATAGGGCAGAGGGGTGGGAGGGGAAGGAGGGGGCATGGGGTTATAATTGATTGTGAAATGTGATGATCATTATTATCCAAAGTACATGTATGAAGACATAAATTGGTGTGAATATACTTTGTATACAACCAGAGATATGAAAAATTGTGCTCTATATGTGTAATAAGAATTATAATGCATTCTGCTGTCATATATAAATAAAAAAGAATGAAAATTTAAAAAAATAGGTATAGAAAGACCAACACTGCACAATCTTACTCATATGTAGAATACTGAAAAGTTCATCTCAGATATTGGGACTAGAATCATGTTTTCCAGAGGTCTGGGAGGTTAGGGGTGATGGGACATGGGAAAATTAATCAATGGGTGCAGAAGTTAAACAGGGACAGAAAGTTCTAGTGTGCTTAGCAGAGTAGGGTGATTACAGATAGCTATTGTGTAGTGTACATCTCAAAAGCTAGAGGAAAGGATTTTGAAAGTTTTCACCATTTGTGATGAAAACTTCTTTAGAAGTAACAAATGTGTGAGAATATAGTTGTGCTTAACCTGATTACATAATGTGTACATGAAACAGAACATTACACTGTACCTTATCAATATGTACAATATTTGTGTTTTCATGTGCCTGTTGATAAAAAAATTAAAGGTACAACAAAAAATCTAATTTATTATCATGATTAAAGATCTATTAAAATAAAATTAAGCATGCTTTACCTTTTGCCACTATTTACTTTGTATTTATTTAGGTATTTCTTTTCTAGTGGCCTACATATACTGATTAATTGATTTTCATTCCATGAGACTAGATCACAGTTGTGCTAGACCTAGCCTAAGAATGACAAATGGTCTGAACAAGAAGAAACAGAAAATGGTCCATTGCCCATTCTATTTTTGCCTCACTGGTCACATTTTTTACCGGGGTACTAGAAAAAAAATGCTTGTATTTTATGAAGGAGTTTGATTACAACTAAACATACTTTACCATATTTTTACCTTTGCATTCACTCTCACAGACATGCTCAAATCCTCATAAATGATCTCTGTTACAGTTAAAGATTTCAGTTGTCTGAAAGGGTGCAATGCAGTGACATTCTGCCTGTGAATTGGTAACACTTCATTCTTTATATATTGCAAAATGTATTCATACAGAAAAGGAATTTATGCCTTCATTTTCTATGTAGGTTGTATTGCAACTTATCCACAACGACAGGAGAAAAATGAGTCAAGAATATCTGCAGTATACTTGCTGAATGTTAACAGCAGGTTTGGATGTGTTTCATTTCTGACCTTGTAAAATGCTTTCCTCCTTATGCAATGCTTTATATATCAAATATATAAACTGCTATGAAGACTTCAGCTACTTGCACACAGATAAATTTGAGAAAACAAATGTTGTTCAGGTCAGTTTCACCAATGCCATTTTTCTTGTATTATTTGATGGCATGAAAAATGCATGATATATCTTATTACATTTTAAATGTGATACAGAGTAGTCATAACGCTGATTTGTTTCATGTGAATGCATCTTGGTGTATAATGCTAATAATAATGCATATGATCACTCAAATCAGCTAATATTTCAAAACAGTTTTATAGTTATTAGCTCTTCGTAATTCAATCTGTGTGTATGTATACGTGCATGTGTATATGGACAATATACTATGTGAGTTGAGAGTAGAAGTACCTAAACATTATAAACCTCAATATAATTTGGAGTTTTAAATGTTTGTAGACTGCTATATTTACAATACTTCATTTGAGATAATATTTACAACTCAACAGATGCAGGAAAGTTTTGTTTGTCTTAAAAACATTATAATGACCATAGAAATGTAAAATCGTGCCATAATTGCAATGAAACAAAAATGCATTCTGCTGTCATATATATACCTAATTTTAAAAAATTAACATATAACTGAAAATAGTCTCCAGAAATCAACAGACCAGGAAAAGTTTTAGCATATGCAGTGACCTCCACCCACCTTTTTTAATGTCCTCTACATTTACCTGTCAACATTTTTCTCTGTCATTTTTCTTATTCCTAGACAAATAAATATTAGCATCTATTTACAGAAAAAAAAAACATAACAAACCTAAAAGTAATACTTCATTACAAAAACAGACATCTGTGGAAGAGGTAGAATTGTGTCATTCAATAAAAATCTGAGTCAATAATTTGTGGCATATCCTATATATATGATATTATAAAGTACATGACTCAGAAATTGATCAGTTTGATCTGGGTTTGGTAGATTATAGCATTAATCCTGGATTGAGTCTTATCTGGAGGTATACAAAATATCTCCTTTATTTTTAAGTATAGAGTTGGTAAATTTTCTTCCAATTTAAAAAAAAACAATTTTAAATGCAATATTTTGCAAAATACAGATATCTATTAACTTAGGCATAAAATCACAGTTTATGCACAAGAATTCCAAGAAAATAGGGTGAAAATATAGTTCATAGAGGCAATGAAATATCACAATGTGGTTTTAATCCATTTAATTTAAAAGAAACCACGTTCAACTAAACTGGAGGAAAAAATAAGCAAAAACAATTATTACCTAGGTTACAAAAACTATGAAGAATTAGAAACAATGAAGAAATTAAAGTGCAGTTTGACAACAGTTTGTTGCTGACCAATGACTTTTATTTTACAGAATCGCTGTCTTTGGTGCAATATTTCTACAATATCTATTCAGGCATTGCACACTAGCACCTGAGCAGTTTCAGTGATCTAGATCATACACTTCATCACCAGAGAGGAAGGCAGAAAATAAGGAAGTATCCTGCAAGCTGGTCTGCTGAGTCACTTCTGTCTGGGATTCCAGGATGGTTAAAAGTATTTGCTAGTATGGCAATATGTAAATCAATGGATGAGTAACT